>NC_133619.1:217966982-218194482 GCF_048593235.1 Sminthopsis crassicaudata | reverse complement strand
GCTAAGTGGTACCATGGATAGAGCACTAGTTTTGAAGTCAGAAGGAGATTCTGTTTTTTGAATATATGCCACGAGTTCAAACTTTGCTAGATCATTTTATCCCTGAAGAGGAGAAAGTGTCTTAGAACTCTTGGCCTCCAGGTCAAGAATTTCCAAAGCAGAGCTGGTACTGCCAGCCATTCTGAAAGAATGGGCAGTCTAAAAAACCAAGGAGTCAGAGTGGGCAGCAATTTCCTAATTTTTTTTTTAAACAGAAAGAAAATCAGTTTTAAAAAATTCAACCCCTCTCAGGAAAATGCTAGTGGAAAAGTACAAACAAAAATGTTAAGAATAAAACAGAGGAGAGGGAGGGGCAGAATGGAAGAGCTAAGAATTCAGTTCAAGTTAACTCCCTGGCAATGTTTTCAGATAATGAAAGTAGGCACATGAAAAAAAATCCGATAAGATAAATAGCAGTAATTTTCCCTGTGCCAAAATAAGTTAAATCATCTACTTACTTTTGTCATGAGTTGATATTTATTAAGAACTTAAATAGGGCATAGAGCAGCACTGTGCTAGGTACAGTGGATATTTATTTCTGATAAGTGAACATGAAAATGGTTCCTGTGACCTTTATCAAATGTCATGATTTGTCACTCCATAGGTAATTTGATATGCTTTAGCCTCTGTTTAATTTGCATTTCCCAATAAAAATAGGTAATGTAGTCAGGACTTGACTTCAATTCTCAGTGCTGAATTGGGATATTGGCTGTCTCCAAGGCATCTTCTGGCAATTACCCTGAAATACTCTTTCCCCATCTTTCTATTTCAGATTTTAAAAGCAACGTGACATAGTAGATAGGATGCTGAATTTGCAGTCAGGAAGACCTGGATTCAAATCCCCACTTTGACACTTAATGGTTGTGTGACCCTCTCTTTGTCTCAGTTTCCTTATCTGTGGACAATAATAGCATATACCACACAGGATTATTTTTATTGGGTCATACCCATGTTCTTGTGCCACCTTTCTTGACCCTGTTTTGTGGTTTTCTTGGCAAAGATACTAAAGTAATCATGCATTTCCTTCTCCAGCTCATTTTGCAGATAAGAAACGGAGGCAAACAGAGTTCAGTGACTTGCCCAGGTTCACATAGCTAGTAAGTGTCTGAGGTCAGATTTGAACTCCTGAAAATGAGAATTCCTGATTCCAAGCTCAGCCACCTAGCTGCCCTTCACATAGGATTAAAAAAAAGGATCAAATAAGGTCAGGTATTTGAAGTTACTTGTAAACCTTGAAGCACAATATAAATATTGACTTATTATTTAGATGGTCTATAATAAAACCTAGCAATTGAGTGTAGGTATAGTTTGTGAAATTGTGCATGGCAGAAATATTTTGAAGCAGGCTTCCCAAAGCTAATTGCTTAAAGCTAGATAACTATTTCTATACTCCAATGAATAATATCACAAGCTGAGGTGGTGTTTGGGCTGAAAGAAACATGAGTTAAAGGTATATAAGTGCAAAAACACAAGACTTAGAACCAGAAGGTTTATGTAAGTTTGAGTCCCAGTTCTGTTATCAATTGTGTAATCTAAGTAAATTATTTTGCCTTTGAGTCTCAGTTTCTTCATCTATAAAATGGGGATAATAACATTGCTACTCCTTACCTCATAGAAAGATATTACTGTACTCATATAATGGCAACAATAATAATAGTCAGCACTCATGCTACTTTAATTCTCACCACAGCTCTGAGAAATAGGAACTATTATTATCTCCAATTTTCTAATAAGGAAACTAGGCTGGAAGTAAATTATCCAGATTCACACTGCTAGTTAATGTCTGAGATATGACCTGAACTTAGAGTCTTCTTGTCTCTAAAATCAGCTCTCTATCCATTACTTCATCTAGCTAAAATAATATATATATATATGATGTGTGTGTGTGTGTGTGTGTGTGTGTGTGTGTGTGTGTGTGTGTGTATGGAGCATATTCCATATACTATGGAGTAGTTTTCTTTCTGAATGGAAATAGCATTTTCCATCCCAAATCTATTGGAATTTCCTTGAATTACTATATTATTAAGAAGAGTCAAGTTCATCACAGTTGATCATCACATAACCTTGTTGTTACTATGCACAGTGTTCTAGTTCTGCTCATTTTACTCAGCATGTTCATTAAGTTCATGTAGGTCTTTCCAGACTTTTCTGAAATTATCTTGCTCATCATTTCTTATAGAACAATAATATTCCATTATATTCATATACCATAATTTATTCAGCCATTCCACAGCTAATGGGTATTCACTCCATTTCCATTTCCTTACCAAAAAAGAGCTGATATACACATTTTTGTAAATATGGTTCTTTTCCCTTTTTAATGATCTTTTTGGGAAACCTTGTAATCAGAATAATCACCTTTCTAAGGGCAAAGTATTAGTATAAAATATATAAAATATAAAAATATAAAGTATTAGGCAGGGATTTAATGGATAATATTTTTTTCTTTTAATATGAGATCAAATATTGTAGGGAGTTGTTAGGAACAACTACTGCCAAAAAAAAAAAAAAAAGTTCCTTCTTTGCAGTTTAATAATCTGAACAAGTTTTCAGGGACTACTGAGAGGTTAGATAAATTACCCAAAATCTTACTCTCATCATATCATAAAAGTGGGATTAGAACGCAAATAGTGCTGACTCTAATTTTTTCCTGACTTGTTTCTTTTCAGGTTCAATCCTTCTGCAAAACCAGATTGCCTCACAATTCACAATTAATTCTTATGTCTCCATTTCCCATTTTCTTAAGTGTATTTTCTTATAGGTAATCCAAATTTTTAAACTTACTAATTCAATTAGTTGGAATGTTTTCATCTACTAAACCAATTAACATTCCCCTTTGACCATATTTTTGGTTTTTGCTACCATTTTTGTGGATTACACAGATTCATTTGATTATGATAAGCAACTATCACAATGAATTTAGCTTATGTGGATCTAGTCATGGTCTGTAGGAGCAGCTTCTGGAGGGTAGCTAACTTTTAAGTGTGTCTTGGAGTCTTCTTTTAATTTCAGCCTATTGTCCTCTTCAGCAGCTGCTTGGCATATTGAAGGGCATCTTAGCCCCCTGGGGGAGATTTAGCAGGAGAGCTCTTCTAAGATGGGTAGGATATTCAATTACATTCAATTCAACAAATGTTTATTTGGTGCTAACCGTAACTAGCTCAAGGAAAGTCATTTGGGTCCCTTTAGGACAGAATTTAAAAGTTTGGTCAAGGAGCAAATTGTTTCTATGTTCAAAAAGAAAATTTTCTAGTTGCTGAATTCAGAAGAGCTAAAGTATTCAATTAATGACTAAACCAAGGAGAAAAGGATCAAATCTAATTTCTAATTATGATACTGTATGTTACTTATAATTCTCTGAATAGGCATTTCCAATCTTTTAGACCCCTATATCCCTTGACTTTCAATAAACTTTCCTGTACCCTTTATTTACTAGAAAAGAAAATAAATGTTATGGTTTATGAACATTTTCCCAAAATAAATTAAATGGAATCAATTAGGTTTCCATGAAGAAAATCTAATAACTTAGAATTAGATCTCCTATCCATGATTTTTTTTAATTATCACTACTGCTTTGGAATATTTTGATTGGATAATATAGCTATTTAACAATTATTCCCTTTGACAGGTTTCTTGGATCAATTGGGAGGAAGCCTATTAAGAGATTGGAAGCCCCTGTTCTATATAATACATGCTTGTATTCCCATTTACATGGGATTCTCCTCATTGGTGGAGATCAATTATTTAATCCTCCATACCTACATGAAGGTAGGAATTGGTTAGTGCTTGTGAGAAGAGAAATAATGATAGTTTGGTTTTTAGCTTTGAGAGAAAAGAACTACCTTCCATATTCTCTTTGTGTGCCTAAAGGGAGAAAAAGACTCTAAGAAGAAACCAAATAATTGAAATACTAGCTCTACATGTCTATGTACATTACATATATAATGAAGTATAAAATTCAGTATTCAACAGAAGAACTGTCTAATGTCCAACATAAACTAAAATTCCTCATCAAATTTATGATGGAATTTAAAAGGAATCTTACAGATTATCTCATCCAATTCCATCATATTTAAATTCATTTTTTTAATCTTTAAATTTTAAATTAAACTGAGACCCAGTAGGTGAATCAAACATATATTAGGTGACAAAACCAGGATTTGAACTCAAGTCTTGTAGCACCAACTTTAATGTTCTTTTTATTAAGATATGAATATACTGCATCTTTTGTATCAGCCTACTTCATTGATTCTTAACAAAGCAAGATAGAAGCTGGAAAATGTCAGACAATGGCTTTCTGATGAGGATTAGATATACTAGAGATATAGGCTTAGCATCACACTAATGAATGTTCAAGGACAGTAGAAAAATTACTGGTAAAAAACATTTATGAGAAAATTTCCCAATGAGAAATGTCTTTGGCAAATTTGTTCAGTAACATCAAAAGTCAATGCACAGAGAAAATCCAGAGCTATGTGAATGAAAAATCAGTGGGATGGAAAAATCAGCACACTGACCAAAGATCAGTGATTAGGAAGGACTTTTCATTGGAACACAGATTTTAATGCTAGAAGAAATTTCAAATGCCATCTAATTCACTCTATCATTTTATAAATGATGAGACTAAACCCTAGAGAGGGTAAATTACTTGTCCAAGATGTCACATGGATAACAAATTACAAGACTGGGGATTCAGACTCAGATTTTCTACTTTTAGATCACATACTTTAGATCACAATGCCTTTTTATTAATAGAAGTTACATACCCGATTTTTTAAAAAATTGCCACAAATTGCTACTAGTACAGTGAGCCATTTTGTAAATATAGAATTACAGTATATTTAATTGGTAGTTTACCACATCTATTCACACTTGCAACCTCTGTGAAGATCTATGAAAGAAGTATGAGGAAGAAGCCACAAATAACCTAAAATTTAAACTGAATAACTGGAGGCCCCCATACCTCCCACATTACCCTATGAGATCAAGAATACATGTAGTCATCATGGCCCCAAAGAGTTAGTTCTTTCCAAGGAGTGGCTCAGGTACTGGGGAATATACATGAAAGCATCAGGCTCAGATTCTTCCAATCCATTAAAGATTCAGGATATAACTTCTAAAGCTTCTTCAAGCTCTAAACTTATGAACCCCATGAGAAATCTTGTTCTAGGAACATGAGAAATAGCCATGTCTACAAAGCATTTTGTAAACCATTAGCAATTCATAGCATAGGATGCTGGATCCTTCTTTATAAGTCAATGGGTCCCAAATGCACGGATTTTGAGCTGACTTTAAAAGCCATCTAGTCTAATTCCTTCCTCCTTAAGACCTCTCCTCAATTTTACACATAAGTAATACCACAGAGAAATTCTTTGCCCAAGGTCACACAAGGAGTAAGTGGCCAAGTCAGGATTCACATACTACTTCTATTATAAACTCTAATTCAAAAAAGGTTATAAATTCCCCAGCTATGGCCCACTTCTTATTGTTCCATTTGCCCTCTCTATGCATTTTAGCTAAAACTCCTAAATCTCTATCCTTCTGCCTTGTCCAAACTTTCTTCCAAACAATAGCAGGTGTGTCTGAAACAGCTGAATTTCCTCTGATCTGCTTTTTTGCTTCATTTAAACATTCCTGAAATCCCACCTTTTGTGTCAAACCTTCTCAAACTGAGCAGAGAAAGGCTCGCTTGATCCTATCTTGAGCCAGAGATAAGAATTGTACATTCTTTTGCCCCCCAACATCAAAAACTTTGACATGCAGTTTCTTGTGATTTGTGTGACCTTGAGCTTTCTAAGATTTTCAAACCTTCTAAGATTAGGTTTCCTCCCCTATAAAGTGAAGATCTCTGAAATCTAATTCTAACTCTAGATTCATAAATAATCCTGTGATCTGATGAATGTGATCATTTCTTCATTTTTACTTTGCTACCTACTTCTTTTCATACATTTCTGGATCAAGGTCATAAGCCTCAAGAAAGCAGGGGTGGATGGGGAAGAGGAGGGAGGGTTAGACATCAAACCACTGAAAAATGAGTATCAGTTTAAAACATAGTCTCTAAGAATGACAATCTTCTCTGGGTAGTCTGAGAATCACTGAATATAAATCAAAGAAAATAATACAGTGTACTGGAGAGTTAGAATGTGATGTATAAAGAGCTACTAGTATTTATATGGTGACTTCCTAGATGGCTAGTTTCCATGTTCAACACAATAGCTAAAAGGGAATCGTACATGCACAATGAATTTTTTTCACATAATGCCTGTCATGATACCATTAACGATTCAGTCTTTGAAATGTTTTTTGATGATGATGAAAATGAAAATTATTGCCATGACTTATTTATAAACAAAACTATTGAGTTTGGCTCATCCCCAAAGCTGTAAAAAAAAAAAACTCATCAATATAAGACTAATAACTTGACCACAAAAAATTAATAATCTCTTGTCTCAATTCAGAAGATGCAAAGGAAATCAGCTTTGGTCTAATGTTCTAATGACAATTAAGCAGTTCCCTAATATAAATTAAACATAAAAGAAATTGAATGAGTCCTGCCTTTCTTTTTTTTTTTTTTTCTCCATGGGAATATGAGCCTGTGGTAGAATTCTGCATGTATCTGTTGCAAACAGATATTTTGACTTTCTTAACCTGTTGATGTGGGGAATCATTGGAGAAGGTATCTAAAAGATGATTAAATGGCCATTCATAAATGTGGTCAGTAGTACTGAAAATTTGAAGGAGGCATAGCATCGAGAAACTATTCTCATGTAATTGGCTTAATCTTCACAAGGCTATGGAAGCCAAAGTAGTGGTTACAACAAAGATGATTTAATATCTACAGTTGTCAGCTCTTCTGGTACCCACTTACAAGTAAAACCATAAGAGGGAACTTTTTCACCTAGAGGAAAATATATGGGAGACAAGGATGACAGCAATGCTGTCATTTATAACATTTATATTAGCTTGGAGGCAGTTGAATGGCAAAGTGGATAGAGCACTGGGTCTGAAATCAGGAAGCTCTGAGTTCAAATCCATCCTTGAGCACTTATTTGCTGTATTATCCTGGGCAATTCACCTAACCTCTCTTTGCCTTAATTCACTGAAGAAGGAAATAGCAAACTAGCAAACAGTATCTTCTCCAAGAAACAGCAACATTCTACTTTACTATGTGCCTAGCACTTAAAAATTTTATCTCATTTGATTCCTACAACAACCTTAGGAGATAGGTGGTATTAATACCCTTATTCAACAGCTGAGGAAACTGAGGCAAAAAAAAAAAAAGACAATCCCAAAGGACTCATGATGAAAAATGCTATCTGCCTTGAGAGAAAGAATGGATATTGTCTGAATATAGACCAAAGCATAATGACTTTCACTTAAGATATTACTTATATTCTTATATTATTATTTTTTTAAATTTTGGTTCAAGTTTTCTTCCACATAAAGACTAATATGAAAATAAGTTTTATATATTTATACATTCATAACCTATTGCTTACAGTCTCAGGGAAGAGTGATGGAAGGATAGAATTTGTATATCAAGGCTTAAAATGTTTAAAAATTGTTTTTACACATAATTGATGGAAAATGTTTTTAAAAAGACCAAAACAAAAGAAAGAAAGAAAGAAGAAAGAAAGAAAGAAAGAAAGAAAGAAAGAAAGAAAGAAAGAAAGAAAGAAAGAAAGAAAGAAAGAAGAGAAGAGAAGAAAGAAAGAAAGGAAGGAAGGAAGAAAGAAAGAAAGGAAGGAAAGAAGAAAGGAAGAAAGAAAGAAAGAAAGGAAGGAAGGAAGAAAGAAAGAAAGGAAGGAAAGAAGAAAGGAAGAAAGAAAGGAAGGAAGGAAGGAAAGAAAGAAAGAAAGAAAGAAAGAAAGAAAGAAAGAAAGAAAGAAAGAAAGAAAGAAAGAAAGAAAGAAAGAAAGAAAGAAAGAAAGAAAGAAAGAAAGAAAGAAAGAAAGAAAGAAAAGAAAGAAAGAAAGAAAGGAAGGAAGAAAGGAAGAAAGGAAGGAAGAAAGGAAGGAAAGGAAGGAAGGAAGGAAGGAAGGAAGGAAGGAAGGAAGGAAGGAAGGAAGGAAGGAAGGAAGGAAGGAAGGAAGGAAGGAAGGAAGGAAGAAAGAAGAAAGAAGTAGGGAGAGAGGGAGGGAGGAAGGGAGAGAAAGAGGGAGGGAGAAGAAGGGAAGGAGGGAGGGAGGGAGAGAGGAAAGAAGATATCTGATCTGAGATATGGAGACTGAAATTTCTATCTGTGAAGAATGGAAGAAGGGTTGTATATATACTACTATTAGAAGAATAATAGGATACATACCATTTAAGGATGGGAGCTCAATGCTTTGCTTTCCCTACCTACAAGAGAGGACTAGAATTATATCTACAACACTTCAAGTAGTCAAAAGGCATGATGTTCCTTTAGGGGATTAGAATAAGTCACATTTTCTGGCCATAGGGTAAGGGAAATGCTTAGCTTAAAATTTGGCTTTCTTCCTTTAAATAGTGTTTACATTAAAAAATCATACAAATGGCTAGGACACCTTTTTTTTTTTTTTTTTTTTTGATCAAAGAAAGCAATCAACAAATCTGAAAAGTTCTATAGGTAGATGAGTAAATATATCAGTAAATTAAACATGCTCTTCAGCAGTGAGAGAGCTTATCTCCCAAGAAGAAAAAATGATCTCACCAGTGAAGAATCTGGTTTTTAGCAGTCTCTTGGGTTGCAGGTGATGAAAGTTAAGGGACATGTTGGGATCTAGTTTTTCCATATGTCTAGAAATAACCCTAAGGAGATTCTTCCACCAGGCACTCAAAACTCCAACTTGACTCTTGCCTCCTTTCTTCCTTCCCCCTCTCCCTCCCTCTCTCCCTTCCCCCTTCTTCCCCCCTCTCTGTCTTTCTGTCTCTGTCTGTCTTTGTCTGTCTGTCTCTGTCTCTCTGTCTCTCTCCCCTGCATTTCTCCCATAAATCTCTCAGAATGCAAATAAATACCTTTATGCATCTTCATTTGCAGGCTCAGAGGTCAGAGTCATATCTCCCTCTCTCCCCTACCTTACAGCATTCAGAGCCACAACGCTTTTCCTACAAAAACCTTCAAATGTGAGGTCAATACAAAGACCACCAGCAAGGAAATGGGGAATTAGCTTAGCCAGATGGGTTCCATACAAATATAATTATAACAGTCTGAGTTAAAACTTTACTCTCTGGGAAGGCTTTGAAATCCATGTCTTTAACTTTAAACTAATAGTTAAGAAACATACTCCTTGGCACTATTGAAGAAAGCTGTATTTAAGGTAACAGTTGCCATATTCTCCAAAAACAATACAGAAGGACAGATTCACATGGTTTCAAATATGCTTGCTCTTTCTTTGATCTTACTTTCCATGACATGAACAATTTTGTGAAGTAAGGAATATGGTCAAATCCAGAAAATGTCAGTTCTGCTTATAATAGAATGGCAATTATCTAAACCCTTTGGGAATTCAATGATTTGGACCATCACTGTTTCTCAGTAATCAATTACATATTGTCTGGATCTGTGTGGTCGCATCGGAATTCTGAGACAAGAGAGGAGGATTTGGATCAAGTAGAAAAATAAATAGGAGGTCAATGAACAGCAGTCTGCTTAGAGTTCAAGGGAAATATGCAGGATTTATGTTCAAGAAGGCTGGGTAGGATAAGAGGCAAAGGTAATGGACAAAGGAAGAAGCATAGTGGAAAGAGCACTAGCCTGAGTCAGAGGGAAAAACAGTTTTATATCCTACTTATGATATATGGGTTTCAAAATTAAATTTTTCAGAATTCTAGGCAACTCCTTAAGATTTTAAATTGCAAAACAGTTGAGTGTCTGTAGTGGTAGAAGATTTTCCTCTTGAGAGTGCTCTAAACCAAGTAAATCATAGATCTGGGCTAAAAACTATTGATGATGATGGTGATGGGGAAAGGTCACAGTGAAGTAGTTATTTCTATGATATTTGAAATCTGTCCCTTTATAGCTCTTTCCCCCGGTGATAACTTCCTTTCTGGGGTGCTGTATTATTTAATTCAATTCAACAAATGTTTATTAAATTCTTAGTATATTCAAGATGCTGGTGATACTAACAGAATCACATGGGAATTTCTTACTTAGATCATTCTAACAATTATTATAGTAAGAAGAAAAATGTAAGTTACTATTTTTGGGAGGGGAGAGATGATCTTAAAAAGAAATAAAATAAAGGTCTTAATGAGCTGGAACTGCCAGGAAACACTAAAGATAATCCAAAAAAGAGCTTTAAAATATATTAGGGAAAAAAGAGGAAGGGTGACGCAATAAGGTAGACAAAATGATGTTAATAGCAGCAATGAAAGAAGTAACATGCCAACTAAACCAAAGCCATCAGTCACAGAAGGGGAAAAGAAAGGAATAAGTGAATAAGCATCTATATAGCACCTACAATTTGCCAGGCAGTATGCTAAGCATTTTACAAATATTTCATTTGATACTCCTAACGACCCTCAAAGGTTGTTTTTACAATTGAGGAAACTGAGGTAAACAGAGTTAAGTAACTTTCCCAGAATCATGTAGCTAGTGTCTGAGATTGGCTTTGAACTCAAGTCTTTTTGACTTGAAGCCCAAGTTTCTAGTCACTATATCACTTAGCTGCCTCCAGATGAGATCAACAAGAAATTTAGCACCATGGTTCCTAAGCCTAATGTACTCAGTCCCCAACTCATAAAATTTATGGACCCAAACAAGTCATAATGCCATAACAGATCCAAGATCACCAAACCTACAAATATCAAGATTACCAAAACAACTGACCAAGTCCACCAAACCCATTAACTCCAAGGCTTCGAAGTTCACCAGAAGGCTACAAGAGTTATTGATCATAAGTGATTAAATCCAAGCTATGTAATGCTACCCTAAACTACAGTTTTTCTCAGCTAGAACATCAACCTTCATTACTTTGTTAAAGAAAAATATTTTTGAGGAGAAATCGAGTCACAAGAAAAGAAGGAAGGGAAGAAAGAAGGGAGGGGAAAAGGACAGAAAATAGTCAAGAATAGAAGAAATGATGCTTGAAAACTAGGGTCCAATTTTCAAAAAAGGGAGGAAAGAATTACAGACCAATGAGCCTGGCTGGTAAAACTTTAAAATATATTATTAAAGCTATGGTGAATGAATATGCAAAAAAGTAATTAGGGAGAGCAAAGAGTCAAAGTTTCATCAAGAACAGATCATATTAGACTAATCTTATTTTCTCCTTTGTCCGGGATATTAGACGAAATTAAGAGAATGTTGTGATATTGGGACTATGTTTTTAAGTGTTTTTAAAAGTTTGTAATGCTATCTTATGGACAAGATGAAGAGCTAGTATTACAGTCAGATGGATTCATATCTATTTAGTTGGTTGACCTCCCAAAGTAGTCAATAATGTTTTAATGTCATCATGGAAGAACATCTCTAGTGAATCCCACCAAGGATCCCCCTTAGCTCTCTGCTGTTTAACATTTTTATCCATGACTCAGGTGAAACAAAGATGGTGTGTTTATCAAATATGCAAATGACATAAAACTGGGGAGGATAAATTACAAGTTGAATAACAAAATCCAAATCCAAAAACTTCTTGATAGACAATATTGATTACTGAGTTTAATAAGATAAAATTTAATTGAACTGAATGCTTACATAAAATAAATTATAGAGTTTACTTTATAGAGACTATAGAGTATATATAAACTATAGAGTAAGGAAGATATGACTAAGACAACAATTCATTTTAGAAAATAAAGCAGGATTTCTGGTGGATTGTAAGTTCATTGAGAATCAATAGTGTGGCCTATGAGTCAGGGGAGGTAATTTAATCTTGAGCTTTATTGAGAGGTCTAGTGTTTAGGACTTAGAAAAGGAGATGATGCACACTACAATGACTTAGATCACATCTGAGTTATGTTTACTTTGGCCACCACATTTTAGGAAGGACATTTGAGCAGAACAGTCAATATGGTGAAGGACTTTAAGTTCATGTCTTAATAAGAGTAATTTCGAGAACTTAAAATGATAGAAGAGAAGACTTAGGGAGGACACAATACCTATTTTCAAGTGTTCTAAGTATTTGCCACATGAAGAAGAATTAGACTTCCTAGCCCCACTTGATGCCAAAGAACAGAAGGAGGAGTAATGAATAGATGCTGCAAAAAAATAAAAATTTAACCTGAATGTAAGGAAAAACCTACCAATAACTAAAACCAAATTAAGTGGAATGAGCTGCCAGAGAAGGACTAGGACATTCCTTCATTGGGAAAAGGGTAGTCTTTTTTTATTCAATTTTTTTTTCAGTTAGCAAAAAACTAATTTCTCTGCAACAAGTATGCTCAGTCAAGCAACACTAATTCCTTCATTGTACAGGTCCAAAAATATACAGCACAATCAACATTCTAAATGCATTAACCTACTATCTACAGGTAGACATATTGCTCTGTATGTAGTCAGGGCTGATCATTGCATTGATCAGAGTTCTTAAAACTTTGAAAGGTATCTTTATAAGGGTTTTTTATTTTATTTTATTTTTTTGCTGAGACAATTGGGGTTAAGTGACTTGCCCAGGGTCACACAGCTAGGAAGTATTGTGTCTGAGGCCAGATTTAAACTCAAGTCCTCCTGACTTCAGGACTGGTTACTCTATCCACTGAGCTACCTAGCTGTCCCCATGAGGGGTTTTTTAATATAATTTTTTCTTCTCCTGATTCTTTTCATTGTGTTCTGCATCAATTCATACAGCTCTTCCAAGGCTCCTCTGAAGCTATCCACTAAATGTCCTAAAAAATATTTATTGATGTTCTGGTTTTGTACTGTCTTTATCACTTCCCTATGAGTTACTTTGACTATAAAAACTCTTGTAACAAATGAGTTCAAATCCACCATTCTGGAGAGCAATTTGAAACTATGCTCAAAAAGTTATCAAACTGTGCATACCCTTTGACCCAGTAGTGTTACTACCCAAAGAGATCTTAAAGGCGGGAAAGGGACCCATATGTGCAAAATGTTTGTGGTAGCCCTTTTTGTACTGGCAAGAAACTGGAAACTGAGTGGATGCCCATCAATTGGAGAATGGCTGAATAAATTATGGCATATGAATGTTATGGAATATTATTGTTCTGCAAGAAATGACCAGTAAGATGATTTCAGAAAGGCCTGGAGAGACTTACATGAACTGATGTTGAGTGAAATGAGCAGAACTAGGAAATCATTATAAATGGCAACAACAAGACTATATGAAGATCAATTCTGATGAATATAGCTCCATCAATGAGATGGTTCGAACCAGTTCCATAGCATTTTCATTCTCTGTTGTTGTTTGCTTGCATTTTGTTTTCATTCTCAGTTTTTTTTCTTCTTGATTTTGTTTTTCTTGTGCAGCAAGATTATAAATACTTATACATATATTGGATTTAACATATATTTTAATATAGTTAACATGTATTGGACTACCTGACACCTAGGGAAGGAGGTGGGGGGAAAAATTTAGAACAGAAGGTTTTGTAAAGGTAAATGTTGAAAAATTACCCATGAATATGGTTTGTAAATAAAAAGCTTTAATAAAAATTTTAAAAATAAAATAAAGTTGAGGAAACAGGCATAAAGATAATTTTAAAAATTAATTCAGTAAACCAAATTTTTTTAAAGCATTGGTCATGTCTGAAACCACAGGCTTCATCCTACAACCATGGTCCACAATCCTTCGCTGGAAGGGACAAAATATGCTTTCACATTATTTAAAATTAGTCCCTGCATTAATTGAGATTTGATGAATAGTATTAAGCCAGAACCTGTGATTTCATTAGTATGGAAAGCTTTAAGTGAGAAAATTTTCTCTATTAATGGTGATTGACAACTATTCTGGGATACCTAGTCTTAATCAATTGCCCCTGGTCACATAACAATATGAGTCACAAGTGGAAACTTAAGCCCAGGATTTCCTGACTATGTTATAACATCCTTCCTTTACTAGAAGTCTTCAAACAAAGACTAAGTGACTATTTTTCCAAGTATGTTTAATTTTTTTTAATTTGTATCATAGACCCTTTTCACAATCTGACAAAATCTATAGAAACCTCAGAATAATATTTTTTACATAAGATAAAATATCTAGCATTATAAAACAAATCATTTATATTGAAAATAGTTATCAAAATATATGCTTTAAAAAACACTTGCTTTGAATCCCATTATTGAAAATTTATTGTTCAGGTATGAGTTAAATTAGCTTCTGAGGACCCTTCCAACTCTGAGATTCTATAGTTGTAGGCATGATAGCTGGAGGGCTAAAAGAGCAGGAGACCAGAAATGTTTGCCATCCTCATAGTCAGTGAGGGGAGGACTCAAAGTCTCATTCCTTTCAAAAAGTTTTACTTTTCAAAAGGAGAGCCCTGGAGTTACAATGATTAAGTCAAAAGAATGAACCCTGAATGCTGGAACTTTAGGTGCTTTGACAGGTAAAGGAGGAGGAGGAGATAGGAAGGTAACAGAGATGTTGGCAGAGTCCCTAAACCCACATCATACAGGGGATGACTGTGTGCTTGGTTTGCCTTTCTCCAATTTATTAGGCACTTGCTGTTCAAATGGAGAGATTCTGATACCTGGTCTGCCAAAGCTCTGGATTATATGATTTATTTTTCTCTGAAATAAAAGCTGATGGGTGGATTTTTTTGTGTAATGACCTTAAGATTCAGTGAGGCTTGAATTACTCTTTTCAATAAGCCCCCAAAAGGGTGATGTCAGACTGATAATACAGATACACAAAAGCTCCTTTCAATGTCCTTTACTCCAGGCTTCTCCTGGCATTACCACCCCAACACATGATGTAACCTTAAGTAAGGTGATTCAGCCTCCAGGGGGAAAAAGGAGAGTTTCACATACTCAACGAGCCAGTAAGACAAGTTGGACCAAGACTTTCTCCCACCCTCAACACAGTTCTTCTCTTGACAGCTGCACAAACCCTACAAGTGTTGCTGCAGCTCAGCCTTCATTGTTGGGCTAATTTAAATCTAACAGCAAGTGAACAGAAGTGCACTAGTTTAACCCATTTCTCAAATTCATGATGGCTGCCAGTCTGCCTGAATGTTACTGATAAAATAAACAGACTGAGTGGGGGAGGGGTGCCAATTATGGGGAAGAAACCAGCCAGAATGCTGCTCTCTGTGGCATTTTCAATTAACTCATCAATCATTGAAAATTCATTAAGTACCTGTGGTGCGTTGCAAGAGGCATTGTGCTAGCCAGTGGGAATACAAATATAAAAGGAAAAGAAAAGTGAAAAAACGAAAGAAAAAAAGGAAAGGGAAAAAGGAGAGGAGGGGAGGGGAAAAAAGGGGAGGAGAGGAGAGAGGAGGGGAGGGAAAATCCTTGGCTGTTAACTTATTTCCTACATAATTCAGAGATGAATGGATTTTTCCATTACGTAATGAATCCCAACTAATAAACAGATCAATCAACATGTACAGTAGCAATTCAGATTTCTGATATCATCATGGGAAATAAACTTTTCCACACAACTGAATTTCCTAAATATTGAAGAGAAAGTCTTGAATCACTAAAGATTTTAAAATGTTAACCCCTTATCAATGAAAATCTTTCTAAATGCAATACACAAAACCTTTCCTTTCTTAACAAAGGCACAATATAACTTCAGTTGGTTCAGGGTCATCACCATGATTGTGGCAAATAGAGAAAACATCAAGTATCTTTGTTTTATCCAGTTCCTGTGATTTTATTGGTCAGAAAACAACTATTCTACAGCTAAGCCTAGAAAGTTGTCCAGAACGTGGATTACATGATTTATTTTTCTCAGTAATATAAGATGGTGAGCAGATTTTGTGTATAAGTCATTTTAAGATCCTGTCAGTCTTGGGTTACTCTTCAGTAAATCCTGAGAAAGAAGTAACTTGAACTGGACTGTTCAGCAGTTAATCTCAAACGTGGCACTTGAACCCAGTGTTCCTTATTCTGAAATGAGGACTTAATCTCACACTCCATTTCTTCTGGAGAGATAAAATGTTGGCCACAAAATTCACCTCATTCAATGACATATAAGGAAACCAAGTCTAAATGGGAAATACTTTGCTCCTTCAAACAGAAATGAATGACAAAGTATACTCAAGCCAAGTATCCAAATTCTGATGTGTCTTAACTTTTCACTCTGTCATTCATTAAGGTTATCAATCTCCTTTTTCTGTCTCTAAAATTGTAAACTTTCTTGTAAAGGAGCTTGACTTGTATAATAAGCCTTGTCAGCCACAGAAAATGTTCCTTTTCTTTTGGTTCATGAACTATATTTAGAGAACAGAACAGAAAAACTGTGATGCAAAAGTATAGAGATCAGTACTTTGGAGTTGATCAGAATGAAGCATAAGAATCACCATTTTAAATATATGTATTGATTGATTAATATAAGCATGTGAAATGCATTTAGTCCTGTCTACTTCATTTAATCTTTTCTTGCCCTGGCTTCATTAGCATAGCAATCATGGAACACCAGAAGACATAGGCAAGCTTCATTACCCTAGTCCCTCTACAATTCCTGTGTGTTTGTGGGGTGAGGAGCCCAATTTACAAAAAAAAAGAAAGAAAGGAAGGAAGGAAGGAAGGAAGGAAGGAAGGAAGGAAGGAAGGAAGGAAGGAAGGAAGGAAGGAAGGAAGGAAGGAAGGAAGGAAGGAAGGAAGGAAGGAAGGAAGGAAGGAAGGAAGGAAGGAAGGAAGGAAGGAAGGAAGAAAGAAAGAAAGAAAGAAAGAAAGAAAGAAAGAAAGAAAGAAAGAAAGAAAGAAAGAAAGAAAGAAAGAAAGAAAGAAAGAAAGAAAGAAAGAAAGAAAGAAAGAAAAAAGGTTTAATAATATAAATTGACAACCAGGGATTTAACAAACAGACATTAAGGAATATCACAACCCCAAGTCAGGTGAATGTGTCCAAAAAGGAATTATGATGCATCATCAAGAAAAAGATAATGAAAATAATCTCAGCCCAAGGACTTCAATTAACTTTTCCTGATTGTCTGGCTATTGGTAGTGTATTGCAGCCATAGTCTATGCCCTAAGATGCATCATTCCATCATTGTCAGGGAAGGGTTTACTACCGTGTTTCCCCGATAATAAGACCTATCCTGAAAATAAGACACCCACATACTCTTTAATATTCCGCTAAAATAAGCCCTCCCCCGAAAATAAGCCCTATCGAACTTACTATGAAAACGGTCATCATGGTGATCCCCTGCGCTATATGCTGCGTAGCGGTACCTTCAGTAAGCAGCGCCGCCCTCCCCTCCCGGGTGAAACGCACGTCGCGCTCCGAGCTGCATCCAATCAGAGCTGCAGCAGTGAGCGCGTCATCCTCTTCTTCCCTGGTGATTTGCTTGCTGGCGCTACTGAGAGCAGCGCCGCGGAGTAGAGCTGAGACAGGACCATCTAAAAACTCGGTAAGTTCAGTAAGCGATGGAGAATAAAATAAGCACTCAGGGGGCATGATGGAGGCTAAAAGGGGCATGATGGAGGCTAAAATGGGCATGATGGAGGATAAAAGGGGCATGATGGAGGATAAAATAAGCCCTCCCCTGAAAATAAGCCCTCTGGTGTTTTTTAGTCCCAAAAAAATAATAAGACAGTGTCTTATTATCGGGGAAACACGGTAGCTACTGCATCCCAGAAAGTAGTAACAAATCTGAAGGTGGAGGCAACTAGATAACACAGTACATAGAGCATCAGTCCTGAAGTCAGGAAGACCTGAGTTCAAATCCAGCCTCAGACATTTAATATTTCTCGGCTGTGTGACCCTGGGCAAGTCATTTAACCCCAATTAACTTAGCAAAAAAAAAAAATCTGAAAGTGACACTAAATTAAATATAGCCAAAGAATACCATAGCAGCAGAAAACAAATCAGTGACCAACAAAAATGACCAACAGAAATAATTTAATGGAATATTGAGATTTGATACTCAATAGAAACAATGTGATGCCCACTGGATAATGAAGACATGATGTCTGACCAATGTCCAGCAAGAAATGTCAGAAATGATATCATCAAGAGTTATTGCTGATTATAAAACAGTGAAAATTTGTGTTGTCCTAGCCACAAATGCATGCTGGGTACGTATTGTGTATGTGTGTGTGTGTGTGTATGTGCGTATTTCTGGTAACACATCCTCTGTGTAGATTAACTTGCTCATTGATTTGGTAACCTATGAGAAGGAATACCACATGTATACAAAAGCTTCTTATAATTTTTTTTACTGAACTATTTAGAAAATATCTTTTGCCTTGAATTTATATGTCCTCTGGTTGACTGGCTAAAAATAAATGTATCACTGAGGGCTCATGCATTATGGTTTTTTAGTGAATGTTGGCATTCAGAGTACCTAAAACAAGAAGCCTAAGAGGAAGTGGCTGTTATTATACAAATAAGCAAAGCCCAATAGCCTCTGAAAAAGAAAATGAAGAGGAAATTAAACTGTGAGCTATAAACTAATAAGAATTTCAATAGATATAGGAAATTAAAAAGTATTCAATTTGTTGAAGTTCTTATGTTTACTATTATCGTTATCAGAATGATGATATCCTAAGGCATTCAGGAATTTCCTTTAATATTCAGAATTTTTCATTAATATAAAAGCAAAGATGTGCGAAGTAACCATTAGAGATGCTCTTTTGAAAATTTTTCTAGTGATCTGTCAACTAGTCAGTCGGTCACAATTTTATTAAGTTCTTATTATGTACCAGGTCCTATACTAAGCACTAGGGATAGAAAGAAAAGCAAAATATGATTTCTGGCCTCAAGAAGGTCACAGGCAGATGGGGGAGACAACATGTAATCAATTAAGTACCAACACGCTACACACAGGACGAATTGGAAAAAATAGTAACAATAAATAATCACTGATATTTATATAATGCTTATTATGTGTCAGATAGTGCGCAGTTGCCCACTAAGCATATCTGAGCCTCATATTTGTCATCAGCAAAAGAGAGAGAATGAATGACATTTGTATTTTCTGCCTCATCAAGTTGTTGTAAGAACTAAAGGATGTTGAAAGAAAGCAATTTGGAAATGTAAAGTACAGTGACTGCAAATTCTTAATTTCTGAAGCTTACCAAAGCTCACATTCACTAAGATGACTAATAATAGATGAATAATTTTAAAACTTGCCTTCAAGTAGACAGATACATTTGCAAACAGATCACACTGTCCAATTAATCCAACCTATCCAAATCTGAAAATTAACTGACACTCCAACATATCTGATAAGTGGACATCCAGTCTCTGCTGGAGGAGGAGGCTCATCCAGGAATGGGAAGTCCACCACCACTACCCCAAGTTGCAATACACACTTGAGAGTTTTACTTCAGTTCTGAGAAGGCCCTTTTTGTTGGGGTTTTTTTGTTTGTTTGTTTGTTTGTTTGTTTTTTATCATATCAACCTCTTTTATTTACCTTTAATAGGAAGCTGGTATGGCGATATGCTAGAAAGAAAGCTGGATTTGGGGCAGTTAGGTAATGCAGTAGATAGAGCACCAGCCTTAAAGTCAGGAGGACCCGAGTTTAAATTTGACCTCAGACACTTAACACTTCCTAGCTGTGTGATCCTAGGTAAGTCACATAAGCCCAATTGCCTCAGCAAAAAATCAAATAAACAAATCTGATTTGAAATCAGATGCCCTGGGTTCCAATCTCAGCTTGACCACTTATTGGTATGATTCCGAGCAAATAACAGCCTCCCTCCGCCTCAGTTACTCAGCTTATAAAATGGTAATAGAAATACTTACATAACTTATATAGATAGCCATGGTTTTTCTGGGGAAATAACTTTGGAAACCTCAAAGTGCGATAGAAATTCAAGCTGTAATTTAACTAGTGAGAAATTAGCATACACAGGGACATTCTCCCCAAAGCCAGAGCTCATTACACTGTACCATGTGTCTTTCTGCCTCTAAATATGATGAAAGAATTCAGAGCTGCAAGGGACCGTGGAACATGTCTAGTCCAACCTTTTCATTTCGTAAATGAGAAAATGGAAGCTCAGAGAAGTAAATTTGGAAAGACTTTCTGCCTAAAGGCAAATTATAAGTTATGGATCTGGGACATATATATATACTACATCACACTGCAACTCACTTATCATTGTGAGCACAGTCTCTCTCTCTCTCCTCTCTCTCTCTCTCTCTCTCTCTCTCTCTCTCTCTCTCTCTCTCTCTCTCTCTCTCTCTCTCTCTCTCCCTCCCTCTCTCTCTCTCTCTCTCTCTCTCTCTCTCTCTCTCTCTCTCTCTCTCTCTCTCTCTCTCTCTCTCTCTTCTCTCTCTCTCTCTCTCTCTCCTCTCTCTCTCTCTCTCTCTCTCTCTCTCTCTCTCACACACACACACACACACACACACACACACACACACACACACACACACACACCCCTTTTCCTCATAGAAACTGTAAGTCCTAGATAAATCTGATCTATATAACTCAGTTTTGAAAATGATTTTTGGCATAGAAATCCTTATCCCAGAATATGTTTTTACATATGTCAAAGTTTTTTATAATAATCCTTGCAGATTTTATTTGTGGAGAATAGAAGAAATGTTTTTGTTGTTATTATTGTTATTTCCCAGTGTAGAGAAAACTGTCTAGGTGACAGCTGTTATATTTATAAAAAAAAAAAAATCTTCAATACCATGGGCTAGTTTGCTCACTTACTTCCCTCTGGCCTTTGGAATGCATGTACTTTATAACTGTCCATTTGTCAAAGATGTTTATTTTATCCTATAGTATACTATTGCATCAGATACATTTGCCACATCTGTTCTCCTGATTATGTTATTAATTGGCTCCACCCCCTTCCCTAACACTCCATCTCCAGTATCACCAGCTGCAGTTTACATACAGGATGCATTTCCTGTCTGAAGCCTCAGTCTGTCTTTCATATTTGCCATATGTATATGTGTTTTAAGAACAGACAGGCGTTTTATTCATGTGATTCATAGCTCTACAAAATGTACGGGGCTTACTTATGTCCTTTCAAATAGAATATCCATTTCTGCCCTCAAATCCTGGTGGAAAATTCCTTCAAGTCAATGAAAATTTCAGGTGAATATTTGAGTCAAAGTGATTTTAAACAGTTTCTTCTTTTGCATACTTTTAAAGTAGAGCACATCCAACAAAATAAGTATATGGATATGTATACATATATTGTATTTTATCATATACCTTAACATATTTAACCTGTATTGGTCTACCTGCCATCTGGGGGAAGGGGTGGGGAGAAGGAGGGGAAAAATTGGGACAAAAGGTTTTGCAAGGGTCAATGCTGAAAAATTACCCATGCATATATCTTGTAAATAAAACCTATAATTTTAAAAAGTAAAGTAGAGCACATCATAGCTATAAAATAAATTTGTAAAAAAAATTATATAACATCCAAGAAATTATTTATGACATCCACAAAAAAAAAAAAAATCCCAATGTCAGGAGAAGCATTTAACTCACAGCAGCATATATAGCAGCATAATCTAATAGATTCATGGAATCAAAGGAAAAATACCAAGACACAATAATCCATCTATGTAAAAGTAAGTTTGAAAGTTCTTTATAAATACTGTCTTATTTTATGCTTACAACAACCTCAAGAAATAGGTGTCATTATTCTTCCCATTTTGACAGATGTGGAAACTGAGGCAAGAAAAAAACTAAGTAACTTGTTCAAACTACTTACACAACTAGTAAGCATCTAACTTAAATTTAAAGTCAGATCTTTCTGAACTAGATCCACTGTTCTAACAAGTGCCATACTGGCAATATGTGCCATCCTGAAAGAATCATACTATTAGAAATCAAGAAACAAGTGTTTTCTTCCAGCTACTGCTATTTATTACCTTTGTCACCTTGGGATATACATGTAAAATTTCTGGGCCTCAATTTCCTTTTCTGCAAAATGAAGGTGATCTATCCATTTCAATTTCAAAATTCTTTGAATATGAAAGGTATAGTATTTTTTTCTTTTCAAGTTTTTTTTTCCTTTTTTATTGAAGCTTTTATTTTCAAAACATATACAAAGCTAATTTTTCAACACTGACCCTTGCAAAACCTTGTGTTCCAATTTCCTCTCTTCCTTCTCCCCATTCTCTCCCCTAGATGGCAAGTCATCAATATATATTTAAAATGGTAAATATATGTAAATCCAATATAGCCATACATATTTATACAATTATTCTGCTGAATAAGAAAAATCAGATCAAAAAGAAAAAAAAAAATGAGAAAGAAAATAAAATTCAAGTAAACAATCCGCACTCAAGTTCCCACAGTTCTTTCTCTGGATGTAAATGGCTTTTATCATCTCAAGATCATTGGAACTAGTAAAAAGCATAGTTTTAGGTAATTTAAAGATGACTCCCCTACATCCTACTTCAATGGTCCCCCAAAGTAGGTACTAATGGAGGTATTTTTTAGGGAAAAAAAGATTGTGATGGAAACAGTAGACATTAAGAAAAGATCAATTTCTTTTGTCCATAGCAATTTGTGAAAAGCACCACTAAAACGAAGCTCTTAACTTTTTTTTTCCCTGAGGCTGGGGTTAAGTGACTTGCCCAGGGTCCCACAGCAAGGAAGTGTTAAGTGTCTGAGGCAGATTGAACTCAGGTTCTCCTGATTTCAGGGCTGATGCTCTATCCACTGCACCAATTAGCTACTCCCTTAACCTTTTTTGTTTGTTGTTTCTTGGATCCCTTATCAGTCTGGTGAAGCTATGGACTCCTCAAAATAATGTTTGCAACCTACATTCATAAATGAAAGAAAGGTTACATTTTAGTTAAAGGTTAGTGAGGATAACAATGTAGTTTTCCCTCCATCCAAATTCACAGACCCCTGAAAAATCCATCCTTATACATCCTTTCAGGGTCTATAGATCCCAGAAAGGAATAAAAGAATTATTCATTTGTCTTGGTGGAATGAGTGTTTATAAATCCTTAAAGAATTAAATTATATGGTATTATAAAGTATGTTATATTAATCAGGTCTGGATAATAGCTTTAAGAGTTATAATTAACCTTGTACAGAAGAACATTATTAAGAATATCAAAGATTATTCTAATATATACTAAGTTCTGATAAGAGCTTACCAAGTTAGAAAAACTTTGAATGTGGACCTGGAGCAGAACTGTATGCCTGTTGATGTTTAAGAATCAATCTGAGGAAGAAAATAAAATTGGGTTTCAATTTTTGTTTATAATCAATGATTAGGGATAATCAGTGATTGATTGATTGATTCCTCATAAGATAAAGAATGGATTCTATTTTAGACCTAAAAGGCTTACTTAAATGGTAAGCCAGCCTTTTACATATCCAATATGAAATTAGAGAGAAAATTATAACCAGTTACTATCTCCCAATACTCCCAATAGCTCCTAGAGTTTTAGCTGTAAGTTATTCTCTCCAAAAGAATAGTTTTCACTTCTGGAGACAAAGCTAACCAACAAGTTCCCATGTATTTAATGTATCTGTGAATCTACTTCTTTCTCCTAGGAGGATTCATGTTTTTGCCCAAATCTGACAAGAATAGAATGTTCTTATAATTTCTATCTGACTTTTTAATAGGGATCCTATACCATTAAATTCACTTCCTAGAACTCTATCCAAAAATCTCTAACAGGGCTATATGACTCTGTAGCATCCTGGAACTCCCTCCTCCCCCCCTCCACCTCACCCCAATTCCCTAACTTTTTATTGTTTATGATTTTTTATGCAGATTTTCCCTTTAGGAAGGGAAAGAAAAAAAGGAACAATGAATTCTTGCTTGAATCATTGGAAAATGTATATAGTTTGTATTCTAAAGTTCAAACCTCAGATAAGTAAGACTATGATTCAATCCCATCTACATGGCCTGGTCTGCAGTGAACAAAGTAAGTGGAAATTTAGGAGGTTGGCATGAGGATCACAGATTTTTATAAAGAGAGCTCTATTTTTCTACTTCTTAGCTTTCTTGTGGAAAGAATATGGAAAGAACTGAAAGAAAGAATACATGTTCTATAAAGTATGTAAAATTGAAAGTTACCTACCTGGTGTATGCTGCTGCACTAATTTTTTTTTCTGTGAGACTTAGCCTAATGAATATTATATAGTTCTTCAAGGAGTCATGGTTTTATTTATTTGAGTATTAGACTCACCTACCAAGGAAAATAACAACTCTTTATACCTTTAGTTTCTATTATTTTTTATAGCTGAAACATTTGCTCTTTGGGAATCTACTGGTTTTTTTTTCTACTTTCAAACAAGCATATCTGACTCTCCTATCAATCGTGAAAAAAATCTTGACTCAATACTACTACTTCCTCAAACCATTATCATTTATCTTTTCTCATTTTTAAGCTAATTCCAAGAAAAAGCTGTTTATGTCCATGTTTTTATTTACTGACATCTTTCTTACTCTATGACCCTTTGTAGTCTGATTTTGAATCTCATTATTCATCTGAAACTGCATTTTGCAAGTTTCCAGTGATCTATTTAAGAACAAGTTTATTGATTTTTTTTTCTTTTGGCATCACCCACATTTGCCTTTGTCTCTCCCTTGTCCTTTCAAACAATTCTTTATATCCGAATCTTTGTATTGCCAGCCTCTAGAATTCTTTATAACCAAGAATTAAACAAAAAAAATGAGTAAAACAAAACTATAACATACTGAAAAAAAATCTGACATTATATGCACTCACATTTTCATAGTATCCCCCCTTTCTATAACAACAAATTAATTGAAACTGAATGCTGTTATGACATAGTTTTTCTTGGCATTCACACTTTAGTCATAACAATCATAATAACATTCAGTTTCAATTATTTTGTGTTATTGTTGCTCTTTCCATTTGTATTGTTGTCATTGTGTATACTCTTGACTCAATTGATTTCATTTCCAAGTTTTTCCATGCTTTCCCATGGTCCTCATATTCATCATTTCTTAGATTACAATGATATTCCATTCCATTCATTCATGTATCACATATTGTTTAATTATTTCCCAATAAATAGACATCTACTTTGTTTTCAATGCTTGCTAGTTGTGTCAACAAGTATTTTTAAGTGTTTATTATGCATCAGACATCATGCTAAATGCTGGGGACACAAATAAAGGCAAAAACAAAAACAAAAAATTAATCCTTGATATGGAAAAAGCATTTAGTCTAATTAAGGAACTTTTCCTCTAAAAAGATGATGCTATGAATATTGAGTGTATATTGTATTTGAGCCTTTCTTTTTTTGTCACTGACCTCGCCTTTTTGTTGTTTAGTCATTTCAATCTTGTACTTCATGATTCCATTTGGGGTTTTCTTGGCATAAGATACTGAAGTGATCTTCTATTTCCTGCACCAGCTTATTTTACAGATTAGGAAACTAAGCCACATAGGGTTAAGGGACTTGCTCAGTGTCACACAACTATAAGTGTCTATAGTCAGACTTGAATTCAAGTCTTCTTAATACCACCATTCTATCTAGTGCACCACCCAGCTGCCCCAGTCTGATGTTTTCTCTCAACCTACTTGATGTGTCTGTTCTATCTGACACCATAAACAAACTACTTTTTATCAGATCCTCTCTCCTCTCTGAATTTTTGCAGCATCTTGCCTAGTTCTTCTTCCACCTGTCTGATTTCTCTTCTTTTGTCTCTTTTGATAATTAATATGTATATCACACCTCCTAAATGATGGTATACCTGAAGGCTCTGTGCTGGGCTCTGCTAAGTCTCTAAACTCTTTCTTAGTAACCCCATCAATGCTCACAAGTTTAATTATCATCTCTGTGCAGATGCCTCATGGGTTTAAATATCCAAGTTCCAGTCTCCCTACTTAGCCCCAGTCCTAATCCAAAATGTCCCAAAACGAACTTATCCCCTTCCAAACCCTCTTCTTTACCACATTTCTCTGTTCTAAAATATGAAGACACTCTAAAATAGGATTTTAATGGAGGAAATTCATTAATTCTATGCATTAATTCAATTCAATGTAAAAAATAAACCAATCAATTAATCAACAAGTTTTTGTTGAGTGCCTACTAGATACTTACTTGGTATGAGGAATACAAAGTCAATAGTGAAAGAGATCCTGTCCTCAAGGAACCTACAGTCTATGGAAGGGAAGGTCACGTACAGTAGAATGAAGTGTGGCTCTGTAGTCAGGGGCCCTGAATGCAAAATATTGTTTGCAACCTGCACTACTGTGGAAGTTATTTTTGCCTTCTTAGACCTCAGTTTTCTCATTGATAAAATAAAATGGATGGTCTATTCTAAGGTCTCTTTTAGCCCTACCTCTAAAACATGTGAAAAATAAATGCTAAAGTATTTGGGGTTGGGGAGAGGGGGCTGGTCTTTTGTAGAAGAAGGCATTTGATCAGAACTTTGAGGAATGATTCTAAGAAATAGCAACAAGGAAAAATTACCTTTTGGGCATGAAGGATTTTTAATTGTTTTTATTGTTTAGTTATTTCAGTTGTACCTGGCTCTTTTTGACCTTATTTGGGGTTTTCTTGGCAAAGATACTGGAGAGGTTTCCATCTCCAACTCATTTATAGATGAGGAAATTTAGGAAAACAAGGTTAAGTGACTTGTCCAGGATTACAAAGCTAGTAAACATCTGAGATCAGATTCCAACTCAGATCTTCCTAATTCAAGATCTGACACTGATGTTGCCACCCAGGTGTCTATAAAAAGTTTTGTAATGGCACAAAGTATGTCATGTTGAAAAAAGTCAAGAAGACTAGTTTGAGTGGAATTGTTTTTTATCCTTCATTCTCAAAAAAAGACCAATGACATCAGGAGGGGGATGTCTTGACTTGCAAGAAAATTGGATTTAAGTGAGGTAGAGTTGCACAAAGTAGTCAACCTCACTCTCTCCTCCAGAGATCCTACAGGATCCAGTGGCAAGACATATGTAAGGATGATTGGGAATGGTTCCAGGATATAATGGGAAACCTTGGTCTTTTAAGCTGAGGAGTCTGGATGGAATATATACTGTGAAGAATAATAATGTATAATAAATCTTGAAAAGTAAATGGAAAGTAGACTATTAAGGGCTTTACATTTTACATGTTTACATTAAGTGCAGTGTCCTTATTTGATTCTAGAGATAATAGGGAATCACAGAGAAGTTTATTGAACAGGAGAGTGAAATCTCAGACTAATGTTTTAGGAAAGTCACTTTGGCAGTTGGGCAAAGGAGAGATTAGAAAGGGGAGTAACTTGAGGCAGAACCAATGGGTGAGACATTGAGAGAAATAATAATCTATCCTGCTATGGCTAGATAAATATAGGGTAATGGAGGAGTATCATGGTAAATGTTTAACAACCAATCTTCCAAAAATAAACATATATCCACACTCTTTTAAGTTTAATCTGTATTATTAACATTTTTCCTATCAGTTTTTAAAGTCTAGATGTTCAACAAAACAATAAATCATACCCTAATTTGTAGCCTGGAGATTTCAGAGTATAAAGATCCACCAACATCAGGACAATACTGGTAAGAGAGACTAGTGTGACAATTTTGGATAAATCTACAAATTACTTCCTGGCCTCAGTTAGCTGGATTTTTCAAGCAAAAATGTTTTATTTATCTGAATTATCACATTAATTGCCAGGAACTCTGCTCCCCAATTTGGTGTTCAATAATTAATTCAAATCAAATGTTATGTGGATAGAAATATTTAAAGTGAAGATGATCTGGTCGCCTCAAAGATTTGCAAAAAGATTAATGAAATTGGTTCACTGCATGGTCAGCTTCTCACAGACACATTCTTAATACCATACATGTTTTTGCTTAGCAATTGGATGGAAACAGACAGAAAATGCTATATTTTTTTTAATTTTGCCAAGGGGCCTTTATTGTGAAGAGTCAGATTTCTCCAAACTTTTGTCCTTAATCTTTGTCTGTTTCTTTGTTTTTCTTTGTCTGTGTCTTCTCTCTCTCTCTCTCTCTCTCTCTCTCTCTCTCTCTCTCTCTCTCTCTCTCTCTCTCTCTCTCTCTCTCTCTCTCTTTTTCTCTCCCCCCCTCTCTCTGGTATCTGTCTCTTTCTGTTTCTTTCTCTCTCTGTCTCTCTTTCTATCTCCTTCTTAGTCTCTGTTTCTGTGTCTTTCTGTCCCTGCCTCTCTCTCCCCCATCTCTCTGTCTCTCTATCTCTGTCTCTTTTGTGTCTGTCTTTCCATGTTTCTCTATGTCTCTCTTTCTGTCTCTCCAAGTGTGCTTCTCTATGTCTCTCTGTGTCTTCTGTGTCTGTTTCTTTCTCTTTTTCTTCCTGTCTGTTTCTCTTTCTCTCTGTCTGTTTCTCTGTCTCTGTATTTCTATTTCTATCTGTATGTCTTTCTATTTTCTCCCTTACCTCTCATCACAGTTTTATCATTAATGTTTGTTTGTGACTTTATCTTAAATACTCAGAAATATTTTCTTTCTTCTGGCAAACACACTTCTGTTTAGAGCGCCTTCTGGCAAAACAGTGCAACCATGGTTGTCCTAAAACATCCTAATTCTGCCTCAAAAAATAGGCTCTTGAATGATTTATTTAGCACTTGTTCTTTCATTAAAGAAGGGTGAGGAACGATTTAATAACTGTCTTCCAGATTCAGAATGATTATTTTGCCAAGAACAGTGGCCAGCTGTTCTCTTTCTACAAGAGGTAATTAGCTCTATCTGCAATGTGAGAGATTTAAGTTGGATAGAATGAAGAACTTCCTGACAGTAGAAACTGTTAGATTTTTGGAATTAATTATTATAAGTTAGGATAACTTTTGATTTAACAAAACTAAAGGAAAACCTTTCTAAGGAAAGAGAGATAGCATTTAAGTGAATCCTGTAATGAAATGTAGTTATTAGAAAGCCAGGAACTTGGGTTCAAATCCCATCTCTGACATATGTGACCTAGGCTAAGTGGGAAGGGATAGATTAAATGGGCTCTGAGATCCTTTCCACTCTTTAGATCTAACCTTAGTTCAAATATCAGTTTCTACCAAGCAATAGCCATGGGACCATGGATTTGCCTTCTTTTAACTCTGTTTCTTATTTATTGAGAGAGTGCAATTAAATGGTCTTTATAGTCCTTTCCACTTTTAGCGGCTAAATGTGGAGCAGCTAAGGCAGCTAGATCAATTAGAGTGCTGGGCCTGAAGTCAGGAAGACTCCTCTTCCTGATTTCAAATCTAGCCTCCAACATTTACTTGCTGTGTGACTGTGACAAGTCACTTAATCTCTGTTTTCTCAATTTCCTCATCTGTAAAATGAGCTTGAGAAGAAAATGGCAAACTATGTCAGTATCTTTGACAAGAAAACTCAAAAGGGATCAGGATCATGCAGAGTTGGACATAACTGAAAAAGTAAACAACTATATTTAGCATTTATGGAATCCATAGACTGTGCAAAAATAAAAATGAATTAGATTTGGCTTTGATGAAAGTCAAAGGAAAGAAAGAACTATTTATGATCTTTTAAAAGCCCATAATTAGATGCTTTGCACAATATATTTCTATTTCTACAATGAGCTGAGCATGGCCTATATTCCTATTTGCCTTTTAGACTCATTTTTTTCCTTGACATCATCCATAGCAAAACAAACATCAAGATGAAGAATGAATGCAAGTTTGCTGGGAAACATTTAACTACCAGCTTTTGGTGGTAGAAGAAGTTATGCATGAAACATTTTTTTAAGTCTAATATATATTAATAATATTTTCTCCATTACTTTTAAAAGTCTAATCAATAAATCAAAGCCTGATTTGTAGCATTTGCTAGTTCTTAAGGTGCAAATGCCCATGTAGAAATTTTAACAATCAACTCTCACAAGCTAGTAAAAGCTATTTCCAGAATACCCCTGACTTTGTATAACCCAGAGGTAGACTTCATCATCTTACTGTCTCCTTCTTCAACCACAATGTTACCATCTTTCATACTAAAAACTTTATTAAATTAATATTATTCATGACAAATCAAATAATTTATTCATGCTGATGATGTCTGGTGGATAAGAGAGTTTTCTCTCAACTAGAGTCCCATATATAGATTTACACCAAAGCTGAATTAAAGGCAAGTCTGTCAATTTACAAGGTGTTCTAAAAGTCTTGGTATATTTTTTTTAACTCTGTAATGATTCTCAATAACCATTTTAAGTGCTTACTACTTACTTACTACATGAGGCTCAGAGTATATTAAGACAAAAAAGAACTAATCCCCCACCTCAAAGTTCTTAGATTCTACTAGAGAAAGAAACATGTTCAGAATAAACCAAAAATATGGAATATTTAAGGTAAATACAAAATAATATGGGGAGTAAGGATGCTAATACTTTGGAGGATCACAAGAGATCTCTTGTAGGTGGCTATACTTAAGCTGAGCCTTAAAAGGAGTCGAGAAATGCTGAGGGTTTAAATATGAGGAAATTGAGGCACAGACAGAGCGTATGATAGTCAACAGGAATTTATTAATTACTTACTGTGTGCCAGGCATGGTGTTTTGGAATAAGGATACAAGGAAAGGCAGTCTCTACTCTCAAGAAGCTTTCACTCTAATGGGAGACATTATCAACTGAGAGAGACAGAAACAGAGTAAAGTTAAGAAAAGAATGTTGATGAACAAGGTACTCTAAATGTCAAAGCTGGGAATCAAAGATGGGAACATTTACTTCAAATCCACTGTTCTTTGTATTTGATGGGTTTTGTGCAAGTTTCCTTTCTTAGTTCCAGAATGACAACTCTCTGGCTTAGGTAACTGGATGTCACAGTGGATATAGAGCTGGGTCTGTGTAAAGGGCTGGAACTCTGAAAAGGTGTACTTGAATCTAAGACAGCAGAGCACTTAAGGCTAATTACCTAGTCAATGTGAGATTCTACAAACATACATCTAGATGATTTGGTGATGTGATGGCTCTCCTGATTGGTGCACTTGCTGAACGTGTTGTGGTGAGGTAATTTGGGTGAGGGCTGAGGGAGAGGGTCAGAGTCTCTTTGCCACAGCAGGCTGAGGAGAGAAGACTTCAGACTCCAGAGTCCAGGATTCATCTTTAATGAGCTGTGTTGCGGCAACTCACCTGCCTCCTTTACTTCTCCTCCTAAAGACCAAGGACTTTGACTGATCCCTCCTGAGAGCTAGTCCAGACATTATAGGTCTGGAGTCAGCAAGACCTAAGTTCAAATCCAGATTCAAATAATTTGTAAGCTGTGACTTTGGGCAAGTCATTTAATATCTATGTACCTCTGTTTTTCCTCTGAAAAAAGGAATACTTTTATTTTATTTTATTTTAATATTTTATCTTATTTCCAATTATATGTTAGAACAATTTTTTTTCATATTTGGGCTTTTTTTTTTAAAGTTTTGAGTTCCAAATACATTCTCTCCCTTCCCACTCCACTTCCTGAGACAGTAAGCAATCCAATATCAATTATACAAGTGCAATTATGCAAAACATATCCATATCAGTAATTTTGTACAGAGAGAGAGAGAGAGAGAGAGAGAGAGAGAGAGAGAGAGAGAGAGAGAGAGAGAGAGAGAGGGGAATAAGATGCTTTTTTCTGTATTCAGACCATATCAGTTTCCCCTCCCCGCCCAGAGAAGGATACCTTGCTTCATCATTAATCCTTTGGGATTGTCTTGGATCACTGTGAGTATTCAAGTCATTCTCAATTCTTCATTGAATAATATTGCTGGTATTACATATAATGTTCTCCTGGTTCTGCTCACTTTACTTTGTATCAGTTCATGAAAGTCTTTCCAGGTTTTTCTGAAATTATCCTGCTTGTCATTTCTTATAACACAATAATATCCCATCACAATCATATACCACAGTTTGTTTAGATATTTCCCAATGGATGATCATGATTTCCAATTCTTAGCCACCATACAAAGAGGAAGTATAAATAAGGGAAAGGAAATATCCTTTCCCTTAAAAAAGAAAGAAAGAAAGAAAGAAAGAAAGAAAGAAAAGAAAGAAAGAAAAGAAAGAAAGAAAGAAAGAAAGAAAGAAAGAAAGAAAGAAAGAAAGAAAGAAAGAAAGAAAGAAAGAAAGAAAGAAAGAAAGAAAGAAGAAAAGAAAGAAAGGTAATAGCAACTACCTCCCAGGATTATTATGAGGATTAAATTTGTAAAACATTTAGCACAATGCCTGATGTATAGCAAGTGCTATATAACTGTTAGTTATTTTATTATTATTATTAGTTTGAGGTGGACCAATAAGCTTAACTTATTATGAAAGCTTGAAAACATATAAACTGATGAGTAAGTTTAAATACCATGTTATTATTGATAGCAAGATTAATTCATTGGTACAGAAGTTTATATACAACAGTTTGACCTGAACAAAGCAATTATAATGATATTATTTTCTTTGTTTGTTTTTAGTTTTAATATAAAGTGACTCAGAATAGCTTCCTGAAATGGAATTTGAAAACTTGAAGAATAGTCCTAAATTTACCAATAGCTAGCTATGAAGATCTTTGGCTAATCCACCTCCCAACCTCATTTTCTTCATAATGTAAAATGTTAGACCAAAAATTAGAATTGGAAAGTCATCCAAACCAATTAACTCATTGTATAGATATAGTTACTTAGTCATTTCTCTGTCATGTCCAGCTCTTCATGATACCTTCTGGGCTTTTTGGGGAGAAGTACTGGAGTGATTTGTCATGTCCTCCTATAGTTCATTTTACAGATGAGGAAACTGAGACAAACAAGGTTAAGAGGTTTACTCAATTACACAGCTTGGAAACATCTGAGGCTGAATTAGAACTCAGTTCTTCCTGGCTCTAAACTAAACTAAAAGCAAAAAATAAAATAAAAATAAAAATAAAGTCAATCTGTACCTTCCAAAAGCTTACATTCATTTTAGGGGTACCTATGTGAGAGCAAGTTACCAAAGTCCAAAGAGTGAAGAGGAGCCAATTTAGTCCCTTTCTAAAAATGGAGGTTCCAGAAAGAAATCATTACAGGGAAAAGGAGTACCACAGGGACAAAGGGATAAGTATGAATCTAGTTCCCTACCAAATTTAATGCTCTTTCCATTGAATCACAATATGATGCCTCAGGCCCCTTCTAGTTCTAAAATTTGAATGTCCAATGATTCTTTCATTCTCTTTTTTAGTATAATTTCTTTTGTATTCAAGGCCCTAATTCTCCCCTCCTCAAGAATAAACATTGAGAAACACCAACATTAAGAAGCCCTTCATAAGATTATATTTTTGGCATGTTAAAAAAAAAAAGCACTAAGTTCAATTTCCTTTGTCTTGTTAAAAAAAAAAAAGAAAGAAAACTAAAAGAAATAAAAGATATCGGAATCTCATTTGCCACACACACTTTGTCATTCAATACCATTGCCGTTTCAATGGTCTTGAGCATGGTGATGAAATCTGTGTTCATTAATCAGGGAGCAACTCAGTCTGACAGACCATAATGGATGGACCACCTCCGTGGGTTCCCCTGGATTCCTAATCTTCATGTGACTGACACAATAGCTGACAATGGTTTCTTCAAAGTAGTTACAACTCATTGTATGACTGCATAATGAGGAAGCATGTCTAACTGGAGGCTTAGAGACACAACAGGCAATAGTATATGAATGGAAAGACTAATATTTAAAATATTAATGAGCTGATTCATTCAAAAAGATTCTTATTTCAGCAACATCAAAAATACTTCTGAAATATAAGGCACTGTGGATCTACAAAGGTTGCAAAGATTTCCCCACCAAAATTACTGACAGTGAACAGAATGATGGAAAAATATATATGTTAATGAGGGATGAAAACAGCAGGATTTTTCTTTACATTGATTCTTTCTTACTAGCACTATAATGTGCATTATATTACTATATACATTTTGTCCATGCTTAAAGTACAGAAGAAGGAAGGTTGCAGCAGCTACATTTATCTCTTATTTTTCTACCTGGATAGGCTAGAAACAACTTAACTTAAAATTTTAAATTGTCTTGAGCTTAAATAAAATCAACCCTAAAGTGAAACCTCCTGGGGACTGTTTTTTTTTTTTTTTTTTGTGTGTGTGTGACTTTGTGATACTGGGTAAGAGGAAACTGCTAGAAAATAAATGTCAGAGACACACTTTGTCATAGTGGCTTAAAAAAAATGATTCTTCCTTAAACCCTCATAAACAGGGTGGTTGGTAAAGTCCCTGGACTATGGAGTTCTAAATCATACTCTTTTAAGCCAACAAACCAATATTTTTTCCCAAAATGCAAATTTCCTGAAATGTGATGGTTTCCTAAGGTTAAAATTGGCTTTTTTAGTCACCTGCATTTCTATAGTAACCATAGTTAGTGTTTTTAAATAGATTTGGCTCTTCTCAATTAAATGGAATAGGCCAACTCCTTGTTTTCAGGGAAGATGATGAAAACCAAAAAGGAGAAATGCACACTGCATTTGAAATCCAGCACAGACTGTACAGTCCCTCTATTTTGGGGCTTGTGTAGGTGTAAAGATAACAGTGCCTCTGTAAACAGCTGTTTAACAACAGCATGTCAAAAATCTCAAAAGACTAAAAGTCCCACCCTCTACTGGGAATGAAGAAGGAGAAAGTTCATGCGAACTGTGAGCATTCAGATACTAAAAATAAATAAATAAAAATCTGAAACAAGAGTTTGGGATACAGCTTTGAGTTAACTGGCAGCATTTTATTAGGGCTTCATACTTTCAACAATTGTAGCCCAGGAATATGGCAAAGAAAGAAATAAAATCACGCCTCCTCATCCATTTTTTAAGAATAATAACTGCTGCTCCAAGCAGTCCCTGATTTGCTTAAGAGTTCAGGAAAGGAAGTGAGTTGGATTTTTGATATAAAGTAATCCTAGAAAGCAAAAGGATTGAGGTGGGAGAGTGCCTTACAGGTTATTGATTTAGAACTGGACAGGATCTCAAGGACACCTTCATTTTGCCAAAGAGGGAAGGAAATAAGCATTTTTGTAGCACCTACCATTTGCCAGACACTGTGCTAAATGCTCCCCCTTAACATCATCACATTTGTCTCTGTATTAAAGTTGATTAAAATGAGGAAAAAAAGAGATTAAGTGATGTACCCAAGATCATACAGTTAATAAGTCAAAAGCTAGATGCCTAGGGCTGCATTCATCGAGCCACCAGCTAGCTTTATGATGAGGGACTTGAGGTTGAAAGTGGGTAGATGATCATCATCAGTGGAGGCTTGGTCCCATTGGCAAAAAGACATTTGACAATTTGATTCATAATTTTCCATTTCTCCCTCAAAAATAATTGGGCCAAAATAAGAAAATATCTTTTTACAAAACATAAAGAGATTATTCATTAGGAACAGTTGGGAACCACATGACTATGGGCATGAGATTTAAAAGTGTGAATAATATTTTCTATTAGGATATTCAAAGTGGTGACATAAATATAATAATTTCTTCTATTGAAGCCATCTCAACAACTGGGATACTATAAACTGAAAAAAAATGTATTCTAGCTAGAAGCTTGTTTACTGTAGGATATAAGGAGTGTTTTAAAGGTGGGGAGAGAGAGGTTATGTTGGACAAAGAAAAAAAATGAGCTACAATCTAACAGTTTATCTCAGTGGACAATTGGCCTTTACACATTCTGTTTTCAGTTCTAGTGAAAGAAGCTCAATGAGACAGGAAGACAAAGTGGTTGTTAATGCTGCACCCTCCCCCCTCATTCTCACCCCCTCATATATGCATACACTATCCTCTTCCTTCCCTTAAATGGGGACTGTGTGACTTTGGAGTGAACAGTTTTTTTCAGTATAATTCAGAAGTATAGTAACAATGAAACATGAGTGAGTGTTCAGTTGAAATACTTGGCATATAGGATAGAGTAACTTTCACCTTTGGGTTAGCAGTTTAAACTTAGTTCCAGTTGGCAAGAACTTCAAAGGTGGTAGTCTAAATCCAGTTCGTAATGAACCAGTCAGATCACCCAAACAGGCTTCTTGATTTCCTTCCTGACTGGGGGAACTGGAAAGATAAAACTCTTAATGTGTATATAGAGAAAAATCATTTCCCTCAAGTACCCAAATAGGTTAGATTCATAAAGGAGTGATGTTATACCTGGTAGCCTTAGATTCCTGCCTTAATTACAAATTGGTTCCTATTTCATAGTCACCTAGGACTTTTTGTTGATGATGGAACAATTTTGAAAAAAAGAGGGAGTTTGAAATAAGAAACAAATCATATATAAATATGTACCATAGAAACTGGTATAACTTATCCTCACAATGCTGTCTCCATATATACTACTGAATACTATTCTTCTTTTACACAAGACATTTAAAAACTCAGGGCTTTGTTTTTCTCATAACCATTACAGGATGTCACCAATCTACTTTCCAGAATTCTAGGATTGTTGTAAGGATAAATACATATAGCTATAGATGACTTTTCAAATGTCAAATTTACCTTAAATCTGAAATAAGATTATTTAATATTGTAAATATATTGATATAGTAATATTATATTATTATACTATGGCATATCATGTTACAATATGGTTTTTCTTTATTTTTTAAGAGAACCATTGATATCATGATATAATGTTTTAATTCCTTGACAAATTGGATTTAAGTGAGGCAGGGATATATAAAGTCATCATTCTCACTCTTCCAGTGTCATTAAAGTCCAGTGGCAAGGAAAAAGTATGAATGACTAGCAATGGCCTGGGATGCAGGGGATGATGATTGGATAACGTCTTTGATGCCTGACTAAACTCTAAGTGATCCATGTTATAATGGAAGGAAGGAGGATGGCAAGGGGGAGGGAATGTGACATAGTAAAAACAAAAGAAGAGAAATGACCAGTAAGTAGTCTAAGGAAAGGAAAAATAATGAATAAGAATTTGGCATTGTATATCTAGAAATGTCCAAGAAAGAGACATTACTAATGGACATGAATTCCTTGGCCACTGAAAAGAAAAACTCCAAATTAGAAGGCAGAATCTTTAAACTATACCTAGGCTGAGCCAATCAAGTAATTTTCTGAGAGCTGATTCAAAAATAATTAAATTATTATAATATAAATGAATAAATACATACATTAGCAGTTTTCACCTAACTGTACAAGATCTCTGGGGTTAGAGTAAGAATGCCCTAAGTTCAAGTTTTGATTCAGATCTTTCTATCTGTATGACTCAAGTTATATAAAATGAAGGGTTGGACTTGATAGCCTCAAAGTTTCTTTCTAATTCTGACTTATGACCTATAAAAACTTCAATGTTGTATAGTCAGCCCCCAGTTGATTATTATTTGGAAATACAATTAAGTGACTTGTGAAAACAAAAATTTAAACGTAAACATTTTTGCATGTTCTTCCACTACATTGGAGCAAATATCATCTGGTATGACTTAGAAACAATATAATAATTTTCATATAGATCCCATTGAAATGGATTCTATCTAGAGCAAAAGGAGTTGGGGAACTAGGATATGCACAATGGAGAAAGAACTGTCACTAAGGCTAAAATTATTCATTTTGTGCTGAGCAAGCTTTCTTTAAATACAACACACCAACAGAGGGACGTATCAACTAATAGTCACACAATTCATTGCATATTTTTTTATTTTCAAAAACATCTAGCAGTGAATCAGAAATGTACTTAAATGCACAATAGCAAGTAAAGCAATAGTTGTCCCAAGCAATATTTTATTTAGCCTGTAATTGTCACAGTCAGAATTCACTCTCCCCACACTTCCTTTTGTTTAAATCTAAAGGGAGGGAAAGTCCTTCCTGACACACTGAAAACAAGGGGAGAGAATGACAATCCTCAGATACAGATTATGGCCAGCCTGCACCTTGTATCTTATTATTTTCAGACTAATTTACCTCCACACAGACCAATACATGATTTATTCCTGCTATCTGATAGTTCCATTCTCTATGCCTTCAATCTTCTACCTGAGGATACACTTAAGCCCTTCGGTACTTCTGACCTGTTGCCAGCACAGGCCAGGAAAGAACTGCACAAATCATTCCAATAGCTCAATTATACCTTTTTTCTTGCTGAGGGAGAAGTTCAGAGTTTTCACAGTTCACATGTACACAAATGGAAAATGATGGCCACACACCATGGCCCACCAATCAGAATGTTAAAAGAACTTTATTGCAAAGCATCAAAAAAACAGGCCAGCTCATACTCAAATAAGATATCAGAGAATGGGTGCCAACCTTTGCTATAAATGAAATAAACTTTTAAGATGTCAACACATTCCCAAACGCTATTCTTCTCTGCCTCACCCTACTTCCCCCCAAAAAGTAAAACTGTTTGTGTTGCCAGTTTTTCATGGAAAGATGTTACCAAAAAAAATAATAAAAGTTTGAGAACATTTTGCCTGTTCACTTTCATTCCGAATCCCCAGGAGAGCTCATAATACATGGGCTTAAACTAACCTAAAGAATAAATATTACCCCATCACTACCATCACAAATTTACTCATCTTTGGTAGCATAGAGCTAAGCTTCATGGCTCCCTGCCCCACTTCCTTCTTAGGCAATTTAGAGAATATCCTTAACCAAGTGACCTACCCCACCACAACCTCCCACTAAGACATTCTTCCATTAATGATATATCAGATTTTTGTCTACAAACTCTATAAAAATTTAAGCCCTGAGTAGCTTTGGGTCTTTGATCAGAATGTACATTTTAGTGCATGTTTGAGCCACTATATTGTGCTGTGAGACTAGGGGACAATGGGAATTCCACAACTAATCTACTCCCCAATAACATGTAAAATGTTCACTCTCCCTAAAAGGTTCCAGTTTGTCATATTCTTCTTGACCTAGGATACATAATTATTTCCTGTATTAGAGGAACAGGCAACTTAGCACAAAATGCCAATTTTCTAAATAGCCTATCCCATATGATGTTTCCCTGAGTACAATTAAATTATATTAAGAGAGAAAAGCATTTGAGAAATGTTGATAGGATACATTTGAATGGGCATTAGGAATGTACAGAGTCAGGATCACAAATGACTATGACTTTCTATTATTCACACAGGCTCCCTTGCAGCAAGCCTATTAAAAAAATCTAAGGTGCACTTAATTGCACCTGTCACATCATTTTGATCAGGATAATATCTTTCTTCCTCCTTTTCTTGTGCATTTATGTGCATATGTAAATAATTAAACTAAGTTATATCTTCTTTGATAAAAGTCTTATTTTCTCTGCAAACTTTCTTTCCTTTCTGACTTTCTATAAGTATTTAAAGAGTACACATTTTATGTACAAAAGAATTTTCAAATGTGCAGCCTAAAAGCTACATTGCCCATAAAACTCCCAACTAGATTATAATGTAATTGGGAAATATTTAGCAAAATAAATTAAAGTACAATAGAATATAAATAATGTTAATATGTAGTTTTCTAAGTCAATATGCAGCCCACAGGCACCCCATTTCTATTTGACCTTGACACCACTGATATACAAGATATTATTCTAGCCACTATAAAAAAATACACTATAGAAATAACATACTATTTCCTACTCTCAAAGAAGTTGTGATTTAGTGGTAAGGAAAAAGAATCTTGTAAGGAATGAAGTGTTGAGGTGCTGATCTTGTTTTTGATGATTTAGGGGCACTATCTTTTGTGTGTTTTCTAGTTTTTCCCTTAGAAGGGAAGATAGGATAGTCTTAGTTAAGATAAATAATTATGCATTAATAATATGGGTGAAAAACCACAAGTTAACTGTGCCATAAGGTGACTTCCTGATCAATTGAAAGTGAGTTTGTGATTAGAATAATAAACTAATTGATCTCAATCTAGAAGGCATGGATGGAAAAATCCTTGAGTCAACTTGGGTGTGTTCTGAAATGTAAACTCAATTCTCCTTTGGGACCAAAAGAGGAATGAATACTGTGATTACTAGCTCTTAGTGTAAAGACCATCATGATCCAAGCTAGAGCTAGGCAATCTTGGGTAGGAATTGGATCAGAAGACTTAAGTGGCCTTCCATCCAAGACTGAATTTCTTCCATATATATTTGTTTATCTTGTTTATTTATTTCTGAATTTGTATATCCTTTTTTTCCAGTGAATTATCCATTAAAACATACTTTTGTGGTCTGTACTGTATGCAGATTATATATAAGAAAAAAAAGGAAGTAAGTATTAGAAAATAGGATCTGGGAGCAGTGGCAACAACAAATGAGGAAGAGACAAATAATTTGGGTTCAGACATGACAAATCTCTGGACCAAGAAACAGGCTCACTACCTCATGTTGGAGTTGTGAAACCATGAGGAACACAATGTCAAAGCACTGGAGGGCCAAAGATGACAGATATATCATGGACTTGTTCCAAAAAAAGATGGAGCTACAGTAAGATGACCAAAGGTTGACCTGAGATGTCAAACTCTCTGCCACTTCCTATAAACTACCCTGGAATGCAGTTCAAACTAGATTAAAATTTAATTAGGAAATGCTAAACAAAACAAATAAAAACACATTATAACATAGATAATGTTAATTTATAGTTTTTTAAGTCAAAAAAGGATTTGTTTCTATTTGAGTTTGATACCACTTCTCTATCAGATGTTTTATCCCAAAAAATGTCTGTGGATAATAGATATTACAGATAAAAATGTAAGGGAATAGTAGTATAAACAGTTAGGGGAAATGAAGTATAAGCAAAAGGCACAGAAATGAGAATGGAACTGTTTATCTTTATGAATCTTGTTCTTGCTACTACATTGCCTTCTTGTCCAGGTAAAAGCCAAAGAGAGAAGTGGTTCCATGAGAAGGGGGGGGAGACAGAGAAAGAGGGAGGAAAGGAGGAGGGGGAGAGAGGGGGGAGAGGAAGAGGGAGGGGGAGAGAAAAGAGGGGAAGGGAGAGGGGGGGAGAGAGAGAGAGAGAGAGAGAGAGAGAGAGAGAGAGAGAGAGAGAGAGAGAGAGAGAGAGAGAGAGAGAGAGAGAATAATACTGTAATACTACTACTGGAGCCCATAATCTACCTGAATTGTGGTTTTGAAAACCATCCAATGAATTATCAAGTTTCACCCTACATACCTCAAATTAGTCAATAAGTATTTATTGATGGCCCACAGCCTTGTGCTATTCAATCCTTTCACTAACCTAAATAACAGCTACACCCTTTCTTTTCCTCTTTACTTCTTCTCCCTATTCTTTCTCAGACCCTCTGAATTACTTGATACTTTTCATTACAAGGCATTATTTTAGTAGTCTTCTAAAAATGTCTTCATTTCTAGGTGACAGTCACCTTTGGGATCTATTTACAAAGTTAAGGACTTTGGGTGCATAAATTGTAGCAGGTGACAGAATATTTAGACCATGATCTTGAGGGAAAGAATGATGTCACTTTAAGAAAGTGACCATGAAGAATTCTGAGGGTAGAAATGGAGTGCGGAATGCATTTTTTACATTTTTTTCCAGAAGGAATCCTAATGAACTATAGTGAACAAACAGGCCGCTTTGATTTGCTGATATAGTCACTGAACCTAAAAGGTGAAAGGAATTGAAGCCAAAAATTCTTCCCCCTTCAACTTTAGTTCTCAATTACCAAAGCAGTCCTCACCTTTCTCTGGGCAGAAAAGCAAAATCTTTGCTAACAAGGTTGTGGGGTTTTGCTGTTGTTGTTTTTTTTTTTTTTTTTTCTGCTTGCTTTGCTGGTATACAATCCAGTCATGACCATACACATGATGACAAGCAGGAACCCGCTGCCTTATATGGATATTATTTAGTCATTCTAGGGGTAAAAGAGGGAGGGAATAGTGGGTGGGAAGAAAAGAAGGGGCAGGCATACTGCCAAAAGAATAAATTGGACCAAATGACAATAGCTTACAAAAGTGAGCAGGATTGGGGGAAGGGAATAAGTACTTTGGAGAAAACTGGCCTATTTCTAAAGACAAATATCTCTTTAAAAGATTTCCTGGAATGTGTTTAGAATCATTTGGTTTTGATGCAAATTCTCTCTCTCATTCTCTCTCTCTGTCTCTCTCTGTCTCTCTCTCTCTCTCTCTCTCTCTCTCTCTCTCTCTCTCTCTCTCTCTCTCTCTCTCTCATCTTCCTCCTCCTCCTCCTTTCTTCCTGTTTCCCTCTCTTCCCCCTTTCCCTCTTCTTCTTTCTCTCTGTCCCCCTCTGTGTGTTTCTGTCTCTCTGTGTCTCTCTCTCGCCCTCCCTCTGTCCCTGTCTCTCTGTCTCTGTCTTGCTTCCTCTGTCTCCCTCTCTTCCCCCCTCCATTTCTTCCCTTCTCTCCTCCCTCCCTCCCTCCCTCCCTCTCTCTCTCTCTCTCTCTCTCTCTCTCTCTCTCTCTCTCTCTCTCTCTCTCTCTCTCTCTCTCTCTCTGTCTCTCTCTCTCTGTCTCTCTGTCTCTCTCTCTCTCTCCCTCTCTCTCCCTCTCTCTCTCTTCTTTCTCTCTCTCTCTCTCTCTCTCTCTCTCTCTCTCTCTCTCTCTCTCTCTCTCTCTCTCTCTCTCTCTCTCTCCTTTCTCTCTCTCTCCAATAACCTCTATATCTCTTCTCTCTGCCTTGCATCTGTCCTTCCTCTCTGCATCTTTGCCTTGTCTCTCTTCATCTTTTCTGTATTCATCTGTCTTCATTTCTCTGTTTTGTGCCTGTCTCTTTCTTCTGTCTCTCTGTCTTTGTCTCTTGTCTTTCTTCATTTGTCTCTTCTTTGTCTCTCTTCTCACCATGTTTTTATTCCTTTCTGTCTTGTGGCTGCCTCTGTCTGTCCTCCTCTATCTTTGTCTCTCTTTTATCATGTTTTTCTCTACTCTGTCTCTCCTCTTGCTATTTGTCTTTATTCCTCTCTCTGCCTCTTCCCATCCTGTCTTTGTCTCCTGTCACTTCTCATCTTCTCTCATCCCTGACTGTCTCTCCCTCATCTCCTTTCTCCATCCAACTCTCCCTCTGTCTCATTTCCCTCTCTCTTCTGTCTGTCTGATTCTCAGTCTCTCCCTCTTTTGCCCTTCTCATTGGTTACTGGGCTCCCTATCTATATTTCTCAGCTACAGGAATTACTCTCTTCAGGAGATCATGTGGGCTGCATTCAGACGCAGCTTTCCCCACAGATGCTTCTCCACCCATCTTCCTCATGACCTCCATGTACAAAGCGCCACCTTCACAGTTGCACACAAGAAGCAAAGAACAGTGTCAGACTGCGACAAAGAAGTTGCACAAAACACCTGGGAGGCTGAAAGAATGAATTCCGCCCTCTCCGTAACCACCCACACCTTGATTATATCTTCCTGTGTGTTTTGCCATGCTGCAGGGGACCGCAGCCCACAGGGAGCACCCTCTTAGCTAAAGTAAACGTTGCATCCTTCCCGGTGTTCTCCAGAGCTCGCCGCAGAGAAGGCAGACATTGTTGGCAGGCAAAGGGCGGGGCCGGCTGCTCAGGTATGCATCCTTTCTCTGCAGTGCTGCAGCCGAGGCTCCCACGAGCCACACCGCCCTTGTATGACTGCTTCTCTTAATCTGCCTCTCTGCAATAATGAGGTCACCCAGCTCTGAGATGCAGAGCCGAGACGGGGCGAGGGCATTAGGTAGTAATGCTGGAATGTTTTGTCCCTCGTTCCCCCCTCCGTAACCAAAGAAACAGAAACACAAGCAAAATAGAAAGGGCTGTGTGAGGAAAAGCAATTCGTGCTGTTCACTAGAGCAGACGCGCCCTCTTCTGTTTCAAATCCTTTTGTTTCTGTGAAAAAAAATTCCAATTAGCAGCTGTAAGTGAAAGACTCCATATCAATACAGAAATCATCGTGGAAACGGTCATTCTATGGCAATTTGGGAAACGTGATACACAGGCTGGTTCAAATAACCGGAATGTATACTATCCACTTATCCATCCATCCATCTATGTATACACATATGCATATATATACTATAGACATAGATATAGGTTTAAGTATCTAGATAAAGCTATATATGTCAAGGAAAAAGGAGTGGGTGGTTCGCCTGGAATTATGGGCAGGAATACTCATGGTGCTCTTGTATATGACTACAGGGAAAGAAAATATGGCCCCATGATTGTCAGGAAATAGCATCATTTTCAGAGGGGCAGGGTCTTCACAGAGGATATTCATATTTATTATGTTTTATTCTGCCACCAAACTTCAGTGAGCCATTTTAGACTTCCCAGCTAAGATCAGAGTAAAAAAAATACAGTTCTTACACAGACAAATAGGTGCAAACGAGTTTGATCTTTATAGCATGACATAAAATCCAGAATTTAAAGTAAGCTCAAAAAATGCCCAAATCTAGTGAAAACAACAGCTTTTACCAGGATCTATGAGAAAACAAAATATAAACAATTCAGTGTTAAGAGCATATGAATTCTTTGGGATAAAATTAGAATCGACCCAAATATGCATCTTAGATTCAATCTGAATGAAAGCCACAAAGGAGCATTTAATTACTAGTGTAATTGTGTGTTGCAAATGGAAGTTATTGCAAATAAAAGCCAACCAATTTGAGTGTTTCATTATTAAAAAAAAAAAAAAAGAAAGAAAAAGCAGTTAAGAAATTTCTTTCTGCCCACTCCCCCAATTTTGCTTTCAGAAGACTTTCTCTTCTTTCCATTTGAACCTGGAAGTTTTCCAAGAATTTGATGCTACTCTTCAAGTTCCTTTCTGTTCTCCCATGAAAAGTAATGTAGTCTAAGGTCCTTTTGACATTGCCTTCTCCTTAATTGCACTCAATTTTGTAATGTTATTGGGGTAATAGCAAATTCAAATTCAGAATTCCAATTTTCTACCAATGTATATTCCTACACAAGCCTAAGACTAATGACACAGATTTAAATCAAGTATTTACTTAGAATAGCAAGATATTAACAAGGAATTGATTCAATTATAACTGTTGCTGGTTCCCATGACCAAATGACAGCCACCAAATCTCATGTCTCTGAGAGTACACGCTTCAGCTCCCAACAACACTTTAGTCTTTTTAACATAAAAATAGAGTGAGAAATCACCCCACTCAAAGAAAGTTCTAAGAAAACAGCCCAATAGCAGACTGAAAAACTGACTTTTTTGACACAATAACTAAAATCCATTGTTCATTTCCTCTGGTGTAGCAGTTACAGTTTGTTATGCACTGATAACTTTTGGCATATGAGGTGCCATTGTAGGCACCTAAATATGGTTGACTATGGTTCTTGTTGCTTCAGCCCGTTTTACAATTTCCCAGCCTTTTATGTACCAAAGGTTTGCCATCATTCAAGAAATAATGCTTGGATTTGGAACTATGCTCAAAAAATTATCAAACTGCATACCTTTTGACCCAGCAGTGTTATTACTGGGCTTATATCCCAAAGAGATCTTAAAGAAGGGAAAGGGACCTGTATGTGCCAAAATGTTTGTGGCAGCCCTTTTTGTGGTGGCCGGAAACTGGAAACTGAGTGGATGCCCATCAATTGGAGAACAGCTGAATAAATTTGTGGTATATGAATGCTATGGAATATTATTGTTCTGTAAGAAATGACCAACAGGATGATTTCAGAAAGTTCTGGAGAGACTGGGTGATGCTGAGTGAAATGAGCAGGACCAGGAGATCATTGTATACTTCAACAACAGTTCTATATGATGATCAATTCTGATGGACATGGCCATCTTCAACAATGAGATGAACCAAATCAGTTCCAATAGAGCAGTAATGAACTGAACCAGCTACACCCAGTGAAAGAACTCTGGGAGATGACTATGAACCACTACATAGAATTCCCAATCCCTCTATTTTTCTCTGCCTGCATTTTTTATTTCCTTCACAGGCTAATTATACACTATTTCAAAGTCCGATTCTTTTTGTACAGCAAAACAACTGTATGTTCATGTATACATATATTGTATACTTTGACATATTTAACATGTATTGGTCAACCTGCCATGGGGAGGGGGGGAAAGTGGGGAAAATTAAAAGAAAAGGTTTGGCAATTGTCAATATTGTAAAATTACTCATGCATATATCTGGTAAATAAAAACTATTAAAAAATGATGCTTGGTGTCACTAAATACTATATAGACTTTTCTTAGTCTACAACTGCCTCCCTTAATATATATATTTACCCTCTTATTGCCTGTTCTCTTTTTCTGAATCCCTTTCTACTTCCTTGCTGGGTAAGATAAATTTCTGTGCTTACCTGTGTGTATTTATATTCTTCCTTCCTTGAATTAGGTAGATGAGAATAAAATTCAAATGTTGTCCACTTTACCCCAATCTTCCCCTTCATTATATAATTTCATTCTTGTACATCCCATTTAACTGAGATAATTTTCCCTATTCTTCCCATTTCTTTCTTTTTTTTCTTTTCTATTCTTCTTTTGAGATTATCTTAACATATTAAGATAAAACCCACATACTTTACTAAACTCTTTCTAACAGCTCTAATGATGATAAAGTTTCATTTATTATCTTTCCATATTGAAATATATACAATTTGGATCATAAAAGAAAAGTATGTACATATGCAAAAATATTCATAGCTGTCTTTTTTGTGGTAGCAAAAATTGAAAATTAAGGGAATGGCTAAACAATCTGTGGTATATGAATATAATGAAATATTACTGTGCAACAAGAAATGATGAACAGGCAGATTTCAGAAAAAACCTGGAAAGACTTGTATGAAGTGATGCAAAATGAAATGAGCAGAACCAGGAAAACATTGTGCATAACATTGGCAACAGTGTGTGATGATCAACTATGAATGACTCAGCTTTCCTCAGCAACACAATAATCCAAGACAAATACAAGGGACTCATGAAGGAAAATGCTATCCATATCCAGATAAAGAACTTAATGCAGATTGAAGCATATTTTTTCATTTATCTTATTCTTTCTTATGTTTTTCTTCTCCTTTTAAGCTCTCTTTTGCAATTATGACTAATATGGAAATCTAAATTATAGCATTATATAAATTATATCAAACTGCCTACCCTTTGGAAGGGGGGAAGGAAGGGAAGGAAAAAGATTTGGAACTCAAAATATTTTTTAAAATGAATGCTAAAGATTTTCTTGACATACAAGTGGGGGAATATAAAATATTTAATAATGAAAAAAGAAATATAAACAATTTGACTTTGTTTAGTCATTTATACCCTTATGATTACTAACATATTTATTTTTTTGTTTCTCTTGAACCTTGTATTTGAATGTCAAGCTTTCTATTTAGCTCTGGTCTTTTTACCATGAATGCTGAAAAATCTTTTATTTCATAAAATACTCATTTTGTCCACTGTAATATTGTACACAGTTTTGTTGCATAGGTAATCAATCCTTGGTTGTAATCCTTGCTCCTTTGCCTTCCAGAATATAATGTTCCACTTCTGTTTCTTTATAACTGGGCTAATAAATGTAGTATGATCCTGATTATACCTCTGGGTATTTGAATCACTTCTTTCTGGTGAGTTTCAATCTTTTTTCCACTTCCTGCGAATTCCTTGAAGTTTATTTTAAGGTTTCTTTCAGGATGTGATTCTTTCCATTTTTACTTTTCCTTCTAGTTCTAGGATATCTAGTTTTTCCCCACTTATAATTTCTTGAAATATATTATTTAGGTCCTTTCTTGTTCATGGGTTTCAAATAGTCTAACAGATGATTCTTAAATCATCTCTCTTCAATCTATCTTCTGGCTCATTTGTTTTTCCTATTAGATTTTAACATTTTCTTTTTTTTTCATATTTTTGATTTTATCTTATTGTTTCTTGATGACTCATTATAAGATTATATGAGTCACTAGTTTCCATTTGGCCAGTTTTAATTTTTAAGGAGTTATTTTCTTCATTAAGATTTTATGTTATTTTACTATTTGGCCAAATGATTTTTAAAAATTTTTATTCTTCAGTATTTTTGTCTTTCAACAAGCTGCTAATTCTCTTTTCACATCTTTCCCACATAGTTCCCATTTTTTCACAATTCTTTGTCTAATGTTCGTATTTGATTTTTAAAGTCTTTTCTCTTCCTCATACTCTTCTAGGAATTCCTGTTGGGTTTGTATATAACCTGTATTTTTCTTTGTAGATGTCTTCAAGTCATTGTTTCCTTCTATGTTTGTGTCTTGAGCTTCCTTATCACAGTAGTTTTTTGTAGTTTTTTTTTGTTTTGTTTTGTTTTGTTTGCTGATTTTTCCATCTTATTGCTCAATTCTGAACTTTAATGTTGAGCCCTGCTTACTTTGGAAAGGGTGGGAACTAGCCTGACTAAACTGTTTTTATGTCTTCTACTTTCATAGCTTAATTTGGAGTTCTATAGATTTTTTATGCTTCCAAAGTAGTGTGATCCAGTGAGAGGTACGTTCACTGCCCTCCTGGTTTTTGTTCTGCAAATTTTCTGACCCAGTATGGTTCTGCTCACTTGTATGTGGCTAAGTTTCCATAAACTGCTGCTCGACTTAGTCATAGTTAGCCCACTAAGAGGTTCTGCTGGTTAAGAAGAACTGAACTACTGACTCCCCTTTAGATTTGATCTTCTGACCTGGTTTATTATGCTGCAGGCTTCTGTCCATGGCCAAAAGTTACAACTGAGTATCCACTCTGTTCTTTGGTGAGAATCACATAGGTATGTTTCTGGAACATGGCTCTTCCCCTATCATGACCAAGACAGGGGTCATAACCATCCCTCTCCACTCTGGAACTATGATCAGAAATTGGGTAATGGATGAAAAAACAATCAGTTGGCACTTGTTCTTGCTCTTCATGAGAGTATCCTCTGGGATGTCTTCTTGCCCAAGAATTTAATACCCTTTTACTGTCTCTGTGCACTGAGCTGTTTCTTGCTGCTGCTGCTGCTGCTGCTGCTGCTGCTGCTGCTGCTGCTGCTGCTGCTGCTGCTGCTGCTGCTGCTGCTGCTGCTGCTGCTGTTCCTCCTCCTCCTCCTCCTCTTCCTCCTGCTGCTGCTGCTGTTGCTACTACAGCTTCTGTCACAGCCTGCTATCATTTTTGCCTACTGCCTCGTTGCCACTGTTGTGCATATTCCTGGCTACCCCTCACCACAATGTTAGCATATATTTTTATCTTCCTAAGCTGTAATAGACTGGAAAACATGACTGGCTGTGACCTGTTCTTGGCTTTTCTTTATCATAATTAGATTTTATACACTTTCTATATCATTGCAAAAAGGTTGTAGGGGGGGGCTAAGCTAAGTTGTAACCACTCACTCTGCCATCTTGATTTTGTCACATAGTTTCTTTGGAAATATAGTTCATGATGCTAAGTGAAATGAGCAGAACCAGGAGATCATTGTACACAGCAAAAACAAGATTATACGATGATCAATTCTGATTAAACGTGGCTCTCTTTAACAATGAGATGATTCAGACCAGTTCCAATAATCTTGTAATAATGAGAGTCATCTACACCCAAAGAGAGGACTATGGGAACTGAATATGGTTCACAACATAGCATTTTTACTTTTTTGTTGTTGTTTGCTTGCATTTTATTTTCTTTACCATTTTTCTGGTTTTATTTTATTTTTCTTTTGCAGCAGGATAATTATATAAATATGCAGCAATATGTTGGATTTAATATACATTTCTACCATGTTTAACATATATTGGACTACTTGTCATCCAGGGGAGGGAGTAGGGGAAGGGGAAGAAAATTGGAACATAGTTTGTTTTTTGTGTTTTTTTTTTTGCAAGGGTTAATGATGAAGAATTATCCATGCATATGTTTTGAAAAATAAAAATCTTTAATAAAAAAGAAAATATAGTTCAGTGAATTTCTCCCATTAAAAAGACTCATTCCCAAGCATTATAAATATGTAACAACCATTTTAAATAATTTAAAACTAATCCATATTGCAGGAAACTCAAAATATTTCATCACTTTTCAAATGACTTTTTAAACATTAAGGAAGGGTCATGGGAGTATATTTCCTTCATACAACCCTCTAGTTCCTATCTCCCCAAAAGTTATATTTGAATTAAAGAACTTGTATTATTTTAAGTTAAGTTTTATGTTTTAAAATGTTAATAACTTATAAAGTCTTATAACTTTTACAAAAAGTTATAATCATGTTTTTTAATCAAAGAATTATATCAAAATCTTGAAAAGAAAATATTAGAGTTGCAATCAGAGTACAAAAGCCCCCCCTTTCATTTAGATTCAGATTATTTGACTAAAGAGAAACATCTATAGAATTTTTCTTAAGGCCAGAAATTATATGTATTGGGATAGTAACTTTTGTTTATAAAGGTGAAACAAAATGCATAGTTGAATAAATCACAAAATAATTAACTCATTATTAGATCATTAATTCTATTTTTAAAAAGTTAAAAATCCACATGACAACATGCATCTTGTCTGAAAAATCCCAACTCAACTGGTTAAATAAATTGGAAACAAGTTTAGTGCCAAGTAGACATACCTAACAGGTTATATCTGCAAATCTGAGAATCCTCAAAACCTATATGACCTGACAACATGAAAGATATATTTACTATAAACAATGAATACATTTGTACATAAAAAGCTAAAATTTGATTTATTAAATTTAAATTTTTTCTATATTAATTGGTGATTATTTTATTTTGTTTTCAAGTTTTTTCTTCCTATTTTTATTTTCATTCTCTACATTTCATAGTTTAGAAAGAAATAATTTGAAGACCTACTTTCCTGTTGTTCTTTTGTGTTCAACATTGGGTCATGCCTTGTCTGGGTGAAGAAAATTATTGCTTTTTATATATTAAGAAAATTAAAGATTTTTGTATTCACACACTTACATTTTTTGCATTTGTATTAAATTATATCATAAAAGATGCAGAATCACCTTCTGTAGACTTATTGAAAGCATCCTCAGAACAACTTCAGTACCAAATAGCATAGAGATAAGCATTTAGACCCAGGGGTTTCCGCATGATATGGATCTTTTTTTCCCATTTTGTCTCTGCTTTTGAGAGTTTTTCATATGATGTAGTTTGGGAATTATGAATATTCAGTATAGCAACATTTGTTAAGAACTTTGTTTTTGAATTTGGGAGAGGGGGTCAATATTGTCCCCAGAAGGTTGTAGAAAACATTTTTGTCTGTAATGATGCTCCGGTTTCAGTAGAAACTATTTATTGAATTCTCAGGGATATTTAGAGTTTTGTTTTTGTTTCTAATTTGTAACATAGACACTTGCCATCTGTTAGTTTGTAGATAGCAAATGTCCAGTGTAAAATTCTTGCCAGTTGATTTTTATCTTTATAGTCATCTAGTAGGTGCTATTTTTTTTTTTTGCAATTTTAAGTATATATGTTGCCATTTGTACTGTTTTGTTGCACAACCTGAATTGCTTGATAAGTCTGGACATCTATAAGAATGACCTATCTATAATTGCTGGTTGCAATGGCATAGTTTTTATTGCTACCATAAACTCCTTCATTCCCTTACATAAATCCACATGACTCGACTATTGCCTTAGCTTTTTCTTTTTTCTTCCTTCCTTCCTTCCTTCCTTCCTTCCTTCCTTCCTTCCTTCCTTCCTTCCTTCCTTCCTTCCTTCCTTCCTTCCTTCCTTCCTTCCTCCATCTTCCCTTCCTCCCTCCTTTCCTTTGTTCCTTCCTTCCTTTCTTTCTCCAACTGTTGATCTTTTTCCCCCACATAATTTTGATTTCTTCTGCAATAGGTGCATTGAAACTTTCCATTCCATATAGCTTTGAGAATATGAATATCTGGTATGGCAATACCAATTAAATATTCTTAAATTTCTATGTATTAATGTTATGTTTAGGTCATTTTTCACAAGAGTTCAATTTGTGATAATGATTCAGTTCCAGTACGGTTTCTTTTCTGAATTCTCCTAGATATTTTAAGATTTATATTTATTATGCAGGGATAACTAACCTGTTAGTTAATGAAAGTTAGCAAGAATCTAATAAATAATTTTAATTATCAGGTCATATCTTTCTAGATATGTGATAGTTACTGAACTTTGTCATTCTGAAATGATAGGTAGAGAATTCTTTATAATTTCCTTGCATAATGTGCATTGATTAAAAATTTTGGACTCCTAATTGATAAATGACCAAAGAATATAAACAAGCAGTGTTTAGATGAAGAAATCAAAACTATCTGTAATCATATTAAAAATGTTCTAAATAACTATTGATTAGAAAAAGGCAAATTAAAATAACTTTGAAGTACCATCTCATACCTATCAGATATGAAGGAAAAGGAAAATGATACATGTTGAAGATGTGGGAAAATTGGAACCTTAATGCATTTTGGTGGTATTATGAACTGATTCAATCATTCTGGAGAGCAATTTGGAACTATACTCAAAGGGCTATAAAACTGTGCATATCCTTTAATACAGTAATACCACTACAACGTCTGTATCCCAAAAGATCATAAAAAAGGAAAAGATCTATACATACAAAAATATCTATAACAGCTCTTTTTGTGGTGGCAAAGAATTAAAAATTGAGGGGATTCCAAAAATTATAGAAATGGCTGAACATGTGTGATATATAAATGTAATGGAATCCCTAAGAAATAATCAGCAGGCAGATTTCAAAAAAAGCCTAAAAAGGCTTAACATGAACTGTTTCTGAATGGAGTAGAACTAGGAGCACATTGTATACAATATATTGATGTATACAATATAATGATGGCAATATTGTTTGGATGATCAACTCTGAAAGGCTTAGCTATTCTGATCAAGACAAAGATGCAAGTATACATTTCAACAACAATACTGTATGAGGATGTTTCCTGATGGAAGTGGATATCTTCTACAAAGAGAAGATCTAATTCAGTTCCAATTGAACAATGATGGGCAGAATCAGCTACACTCAGAAAAGGAACACTGGGAAATGAGTGTAAACTGTTTGCATTTTTGGTTTTCTTCCCAGGTTATTTTTACCTTCTGAATCCAATTCTCCCTGTGCAACAAGAGAACTGTTCAATTTTGCACACATATATTGTATCTACGATATACTATAACATATTTTAACATGTATAAGACTGCTTGCCATCTAGAGGAGGGGATGGAGGGAGGGAAGAGAAAAGTCGGAACAGAAGTGAGTGCAAGGGATAATGTTGTAAAAAATTACCCGGCATATGTTCTGTCAATAAAAAGTTATAATTTTTTTAAAAAGACAATGATGCAAGGCAATTCCTAAGGACCTATGATTTAAAATGCCTTCATCTCCAGAAAGAGAACTGATAAATAATGAAGGCAGAACAAAGAACACTATTTTCATTTGGGTTCATATTGAGGTGAGGGAAGGAGAGAAAATAATTTGGAACTCAAAATCTTTCAAAAAATGAATGTTGAAAATTGTCTTTTCATGTAATTAGAAAAATAAATTTAAAAAATAAAATAAAGTTCTTCACACACAAAAAGTCTAGACTCTATGAATATATCCTGGTTCTGAATTGTCATCATATAATTCTTCATGTCTATAAACAAATCTGCAGGACTCTATCATTCAACACTTCTTCTTTCCAAATTGTAATTTGGGTTTATGTGGCTATTATCCAGTGAGAGGCTTTTGATTCTACACTTAGACATTTCATAGCCTTCATCTAGAGGTACACCACTTTGAGGGATCTTTAACTAAGCTTATAGTGTACACCTCTTGCCATTCTTTAAGTGATGTCTGCTTGTTCCAAAAGAAATTCTTTAAGTTTTTCTCTTGTTTATTATATTCTCTGAGAATATCTATTAATTATTTATTCTTTTTTCTAAACAAATATTTAATCCATCTCAAAGTGCTGTCCTTGATGTTTTATTGAGAATATATGCATCTTTTAAAATGTAGTTTTAAAATCTATCATGGTCCATTTTACATTTCCAAAACTATATGTTAACATTGGTGTTGCATATGTGTTCATTTCTTTAAACATATTCTTTTCATTGAGCTTTGATCTTAGAATGCCAGTAACTCTTGTGATTTACAAAACCAAAGTTTTCTCCTTGATAGCTTCATATTTTGTTCGATTTATCCTACCTGGAGGAAACCAAGATATTTTTCAGTGGCACTTTGTTTATTCATTGCTTCAATTTGATATCTAGATTCAAATTCAAAGAATTCAGTCTCTTTCTTTCCTTGACATAATTAAAAATTTCATATTTATTGAGTTCAGATGACATTATCATGCTATTATTTTGAAAAGATTTCACGAGATGGAAAAATCATTTGATTTAATGACATTCATGTATAGCAAGTAATCACTAAAATGTTTTTGGTATAACTTTCTCTTGAAATTTGAAGGCCAATTTAGAAGAGATGATCATGGATTTGAGGCTATGATAGAACCATAAAGACCTTAAGCTGTTTTCTTTAGTGATTCCACATTTTTTTATGAATCATTTTGACAACATTTTGTTGGTGGCATGTTCTAAATAGAGAATAGTTTTCCATGTGGACATCAACTACTCTACTGCTCTCATTCACAACACAGGACATCAATGTTATATGTCTGCAGTATATAAATAATTCTTGAGGGTAGAATTAAAACAAAGGCATTATATAAATGAATATAGGCAAAGTACATGTTATGATATGTGGGGAGTGGGGGGGAGTTTGATTAGCAATCAATGAATCATTAATACATTGTACTTCCTTGGATATATTAAGTACACTTTTCTTTCTCTTTAGCCAATAAAGGATTTTCTTTTAAGTGTTTAAAGATTGCTTTTATGATCCAAGCTATGAATGTCTTACACAAATTATATAAATGTATAATTGTCACATGGAGCAGCAATCAGTTCCAACAGATATGTGATGCTTCTGTTAAAAAGCTGGAATCGGGATTATGCTTTAGAGGGAGCTTTTATGAAAGTAATTAATCTCAAAACATTTAAGCCAAAAATGTAGCGATCTCATTTGGCCTGCTGCTTTCCAAACTTGCAGAGAAACTAGAGTTTCAGTCACTAACTATGACATAACCATCCTGTTTTTCATTATGTCAAAGGTACTTAAGCTTTCTGTTTTACCTTTGATACAACTTGCATTTTGTTTTGGAAAACTTATTATGACCACATAGAAGACCAAAAACAAAACAAAACAAACAAACAAAAAAAAAAACCTCTATCCTCCTTTGGAAGATACTTTCTTCTCTTTACTCATATTTCCAATCTCAGTTTCTGATTTGAGATTTTGAGCTAGGGTCAGACTCTGCTTGCATCTGCACTCTTGGATGGGTGGGCAGGCCCTATTATATAATCTTGATGCTGATGCCATTATAATTCTAAATTAAGCAACTAGAGCTAGGCCTCAAAAGAGAGTATACTTTTGGCCCTATATCCCTATGCAATGAGCTATTGCTATTGGTTCTTGTTATTGGTGCTGATATTCTTACATTCTAGGGTTAAGATCCCTCTGGCTTTAGAGACCTGTTAAAAGGGTTGGTTTCCATTGTCTTTGCCTTATCTTTGACCAGAACTTCCACAAACTTCTAATTTTTTTAATTTTAGTTTTAGACTGAATGGAGGAGCTTATTTGGCATTTTGCTTGGGTTTTCTTTATCATTATCTCTCCATTATCTCTCTGGTACATTTTTAGAATTTTGATGGAGTGGTCATGAAAAGAATTGGTATCCCCTGTCAAAAGGTTATAGTTATCTAATTTCCACAGCAGGTTAGAATTGGCTAGAATAGCTGTTCTGAATAGCCATTGATGATAGGAAAACTTTCCATTCTGGAAATAAAGGAAAAGGGCAGAAATACTATAAAAAGCAAATACATAAATAAAGAAGCAAAGACTCCAGAAGCCATTTAATTTAAGGACAAATGGATTTATACACTTGATGGAGTCTTTGAGATGTTACAGCACAACAGAACACTAAGTGATATAATAATGACCTTAAGTCAGAAAAAGGCTGAATTAATTTGATTTTCTCTTTCTTAAAAGGCAAAAAGGTAAACAACATATTTTAGAAAGATTTTTGTTCAAAATAACTCAGTTTAAAAAACAATTTCATCATATAAAGAGGATATGAACCCTCAGCAATCTTGAAAGCTTAGCTAAAAAAAGTCCAAGAAAGAAAAAAGAGTGAATGAAAGAAAGAAAGAAAGAAAGAAAGAAAGAAAGAAAGAAAGAAAGAAAGAAAGAAAGAAAGAAAGAAAGAAAGAAAGAAAGAAAGAAAGAAAGAAAGAAAGAAAGAAAGAAAGAAAGAAGGAAGGAAGGAAGGAAGGAAGGAAGGAAGGAAGGAAGGAAGGAAGGAAGGAAGGAAGGAAGGAAGGAAGGAAGGAAGGAAGGAAGGAAGGAAGGAAGGAAGGAAGAGAGAGTGAGAGAGAAAGAAAGAAAGAGAGAGAAAGAAAGAGAGAGAGAGAGAAAGAAAGAGAGAGAGAAAGAGAAAGAAAGAGAGAAAGAGAGAGAGGGAGAGAGAGAAAGAGAGAGAGGGAGAGAGAAAGAGGGAGAGAGAGAGAGAGAGAGAGAGAGAGAGAGAGAGAGAGAGAGAGAGAGAGAGAGAGAGAGAGAGAGAGAGGGAGGGAGAGAGAGAGAGGGAGGGAGAGAGAGAGAGAGGGAGAGTGAGAGAGAGGGAGAGAGAGAAAGGGAGAGAGAAAGAGGGAGAGAGAGAGGGAGAGAGGGAGGAGAGGGAAGGAGGAAAGGAAGGAAGGAGGGAAGAAAGGAAGAAGGGAAGGAAAGAAGGAAGGAGAGAGGGAGGGAGGGAGGGAGGGAAGGAATAGGTGGAAAAACATAGGTGGAGTCTAGATAACTCTCTATATTTACAAAATTTGCTCTTGTATTTTATCTTCCTCAAAAGTGAGTTAGTATATAGCATAGAAAGGGTAGAGAGTCATGGCTTCAAATTCTGTCTCTGACATTAATGACTCTGTATCTGTGGACAAGTTAAACTCCCAGTGCAACTTAGCAACTTCCTAAGAATTCCTAATTAATTATTATTATTATTAATTAATTATTATTATTATTAATTAAGAATTCCTAAGTATTCCTAATGGAATACTTGACAGTTTGCTTTGATATAAAGAGTTTCATTATCTGGGAACTTTTTATGCCAGTGAAATCACAGGTCCAAGAAAAAAAAAAAACTGACTTAATTCTAGGTTTTTGTATAGAAGAGAGGTATGTTTCTGTATTTACCACATAAAATATTATCATATTAAAATACTTAATATTTTCAGTGAACTAATGTTGCAGAATCACAGAAAAGAGGTCAGAGACTGGCTGAAGTTGATTGCCTTGGATAGTATCCAGCAGTTGGCATTGAACTGCAACCAGATAAAATGAGAGTGGCTATTCAGGCATCATAAGTAGAAATAAATGTGAAAAATAATACTTACATTGATTACCTCATAGGGTTGTTGAGAAGAAAGCATTTTGTAATCCTTAAAGCACCAGTATAAATTTAAGTCATTGTTCCTGAAGGCAATAACCTGGTTCTGCAGGCTCTGGTTTCTATTATCATCTATTATCTGCATGTGTCTGTGCTAATCCTTTGCTCCTGTGATGGGGAAGGGGGATAGTGGAATCCAAGTAATTTCCATGGCATCAATGACTTTATCCTTTAACACAGCTGACTCTAAAGTAAAAACAATAATAATTGGTAATTGAAATAAAATATGTGTTATATCTGGATTTTCAAAGAAACAAAAAAAAATCATCCACGTTAATTGTATCTTTATTTTAATTAGTTAAACCACTCAAGAAATAGTGTTTATATGATCTGAATTATCCTGATGTCTGACTCAATTATTGCCTATATTGTTGTTTTCCTTCATTCTCAATGCCATTATGAGGGTGATGTCTTGACTTGCATCTGAATTGGATTTAAATGAGGCAGAGCTATGAAAAGTCATCAGCCTCACTCTCTCCTCCAGAGTTATTGGAATGCAGTGGCAAGATATAAGTCTTATGGACTGGCAATGGACCAGGATGCAGGAGGTGACATTGGACTTTCCTACTGTCTATATATGATTTTTTGATTAATGGGAATAATGAACATAATTGATGATAAATTTAAATGATGTATCATTAGATTTGGAGTCTAATTTGCTTGAGATTAGTCTAGCTCACCAACTCTTGTCTGGGTTTAGTGTGAGCCAGCTCTAGTAGTCAACAATTAAACTTCCAAACAGTGTGGTTGCATTTGAGTTTCCCAAGATTTAAGAGAAAACAGATGAGCTACAGCTTTCTTTCGAAAATTATTCTAAGATGGTCAAGGAAGATGAGGTCATTATCAGAATAATTTTTGTAAACCATGAAATAGAACACAAAAGGTAAGTTGTGATTATCTTTGCATCAGTTCTTAAGATATTTGTATTATTTTTCTTTGTGTTAGAAGTCTTATTGCTTTTTTTAACAGCAATTTTTGAAAAATAAAATAGCTATGTGTTGGTATTGATCTTACAGCTTCCTTGGGGTCAGTTTTTACATGGCAGGATCCTAATTTTTTTTTTATTTTATTCTAATCTTCCTTAAATGCCACAAGTCAAACAATATTGTTCAGACACTCAGGTATTAACTTTGGAGCTAAGAAGATCTGACTTCAAGCCGTGGTTGATGTATATTGGCTGCGTGATCCTGAGCAAGTAATTTCAACTCTATATCATCAATCTAGAAGATTATTGCAAGATAGAGGTAGAGAAAGTTTCTTATTAGTAATTCCCCACAGTGAAATCAAAGCTTCAGTTCCTATATCTGTTAGTCATGTAATTGATCAAATTTTAGCATTTTCTATCTATCTGAGTACCAATAGATATGAGTTGAATGTGATTCATGTGTTCCAGCAAAATCTGGAGTAAGTTGGTCTTTTCCCTTATTGTTTTCCCTGATTTTAATACATTTAAAGCAACTAAAAAAATTGGTAAGCTTACTGACTTTCTACAGTTGGGTAGCTAATATATGTAAAGGTAATAAATTCAGTAATATTATGACATTTTCCTTATACTTAATAGAATATTATTTATCTTCTTTTGGATTCTTTGTGAAAATAGCTGAAATCATTTAATCTTTGGCATACAATTTTTGTTTTGGGGAGATTTGAGAAGTTATAGAAATTGGAGAAAATGCCATTTTTTTGCTCGCATGCCCCAGAACCTCTTAATAAAATATCAATGATGACTGAATATCCAGCATTTTAGGACACTAATGATAATCATGTCAGAGCTTATTAGGTCAAAATACCTTTAATTAAGCTCCCCACATCAATGCTGATAAAACAGAACTGTTTTCATGAAAGGAAATATTATCTTCATATCTATGTATGGGATGAGAAATAAATTTTTTAAATTTCTGGTGTTACTACTCTGTCAGCAATGGTGATCATATCTTATTTGTATTTTATATTTTACAAAGTGTAACTATATATCATATAAAGCTTTTGGCTATCAAAACAACTCAATGAAATAGGAAGAAGCCACACCCATTTTTCCATTTGTTAGTAAGTCAATAAATATGTTTAGAGAGGTTAAATCGCCTAAGATCACACAGTTAGTAAGTGGTGACAATAAAATTGTAAGTCTATAGCCTTCCTGAGCTTTGCACATAGTAGGTGTTTATAAATATTTATTAAATAGAATAAAATCTGCTCAAATCTTCTTACTTCCAGTTAAGTCCTTTTTAATTGTCAGTATAACATTTCACAGAACTATTTTAAAATATGTCTGGCATAGAAAATTAAGTAAAACCACTTGAAAAATTCAAATCTGTTCTCTTACTAAAGATTTTGGTAATTAAAATTTTACATGTTTAAAATCAGAATTTACATATACAAATACTTATACTTTCCCACTACACCAGAACTATGATTTCATTGATGTGGAAAGCTATTTGTGAAGGAAATCTTCTTTATCTATGCATATTGGTACTTTTTCTTCAGCTTATACAGTATTAGAGAGCTGTCCAGGGACATTGAGAGAGGGGAAGTGACTTGTTCAGGGTCGCACATCCACTATAAATCAGAAGACACTTGAATCTAAACCTTTTTGACACTAGATCAACTCTCTGTCCCCTATGTCAGGTTATCTTTGGGTTATGTATGCAGATACAGTTTACCCATGCAAAGCTAAGCCTTGGTTATAAACCTGTTATGTGTAAAGATGTGCAAATAGTAACTATATTCCCAAATTTAGAATCTTTATAGAAAATTCTGCCTTGAAACGAGACAAAGACATCTTCCATCTGATTTTCATGTTTAGTTCAATATAATATGTTATAACACATCTAGCAGAAATCATATGTCTAACTCCAGGCCAGTATAACAAAGTAGGTAATAAGATAGTTTTCTTCACAAAATGCTCTATTTTGGCATATTCTACTTAAGAAGTAATTTTAAGTTGGGCAATTCTTTAAATAGGTAATTGCAAATTCATTTGACCATTTTTTTTCTTGGATGAAAACTCCTCCCTACAATATTACTGTTTCCCCCAGGCATTTTATAATCAGAAATTTCAGTCAGCTTAGTGAGCTTTCCTTGGTGTAAATTAAATACTTTATCATATTTTGTGAGCAAAGAATGACAGCAAGAATCCAAGATACACAAAACTCATGGACTATCTTGCCAAATGGCAAGCATCTAAAAATGGCAGAAATACCAAGGAACCAGGCACCTGTAGTCCATTTCTCCAGGAGCCTCTATTTTAACGAAGGGCTTGTCCAAATCAACCATGTTCATTTCTTCATTACATTCAGACCCTGGTGCTAACTTTGAGGACTTCTTTCTCCATTGTGTCCAATGGCATATATCTGTTCTACTCCCAACCCCAACTTTTCAGATTCTTTATGTGTTGCCCTTCCACATTATAATGTAAGCTCTTTGAAGGCAGATTCTTTTTACTTCTAGTTGTATCCTTAGTGTTAAGTACTAGGGTACATTGTTGCTGATGCTGCGACTATTATTACTGCTGTAGAATCATTTCAGTCCTGTCCAACTTTTCTTGACCCCATTTAGAGTTTTCTTGGCAAAGATACTGGAGTGGTTTGCCATTTCCTTCTCCAGTTCACTTTACAGATGAGGAAACTGAGACAAACAGGGTTAAGTGACTTGACCAGAGTCATTCAGCTGATAAATGTCTGAGATCAGATTTGAACTCATTAAGATCAGTGTTTCTGATTCCAAGCTTAAGTGCTCCAACTATAGTGCTAACTAGCACATAGTGATTAGTAAATTCTTGTGGATTTTACTTGAATTTGTTTATATATACATACATATATATATATATATATATATATATATATATATATAATAAAAAAATAAATCCTCCTAATTCTAGGGTTAGATGTTTTATTTACACAGGGAAAAAGTCACAGTGTAATTTAAAGAAGTATAAGTTTTGTTTAAAAAAAACTAGACTTTGAAAAAGGGAAGGAAAAAAATGAACCTTGAAGCATATACTCCAAAACTCTAATTTGAATAGTTAATGAAGTGGCTAGAAGTCGATCTTTTCTTACAAAGAACTTAGATGACTGGAGGAGAGAATGAAATTAATGACTTTACATAAATCTGCTTCACTTAAATCCAATTCACACCCAAGTCAATTGATCATACCATTGGTCTATTTGAGAATGAAGGATGAACAAAGTATTTTGTCAATAAAACTTTCTCATCTTTTGAAATGAATGTATTCTACCAATTTTTCTGAGCATAAACCTTTCACACTGTAAAAAGTATTCTAAAACTCTTAGTAAGTTTTTAAGCTTTAATAAGATTTACAGTAAGAATTTTGGGACACCTTGTACTTATATATGGCATGGCTGGGTGACACAATGGTTAGCGTGCTGGGACTAGAGATAGAAAAACTATCTCCTTGAGTTCACATCCAGCCTCAGACACTTACTGTGGACCCTGGGAAAGTCACTTAAACCTGTTTACCTGTTTCTTTCTTTTTTTTTTTTTTTATAAAATGAGCTGGAGAAGGAAATGGCAAACCACTTCAATGTCTTTGCCAAGAAAACCCCAAATGGGGTCATGAAGAGTCAGACATGACTGAAAAATGACCAAACAACAATGAAGTACTTATTCATTTCAGTGCCCTAATGAATCTGTGATGTCAATAGCTTGGATAATATCTCTAGCAAGTATAGTTCATAGCTACATAGCTTCACTAGGGGAATGATTATGGTAAAAAAAATGTGTGTGTGTATATATATATGTACACATATGTATATATATAAAATACATATACATCTATACATATATACATACACACACACACACTTTCTGAATCAGGAAATCAGTTGGCATCATTGAAAGCTCTAGAGAATTTCCCAGAGGTGATCCAGCCTGATTTCTTCATCCTATTCAATTGTAACATCCATCCAAGATATATGTGTATGTTCAAGCATGTGTGTATACATAAAGCTATATACATATACATATAAATGTAAATAGATATTGCACACATATAAATACTTATGAAGTAGATCAACAGCTTAAAATGAACAACAAAGCATTGTTGTTATAAAAAGAAAAATGCAGATCTATCAATATGTGAACAGTGCACTGAATACCAAAAAACAGAAAACAAAAACACTCTTGATGTTTTCAAGCAAAAAGCCTGCATTTCTCAAAACAAACATTGCCAGCAGGTGCAAAGTACACATACGTTTACCATCCAATGCTTGTTGATGAAACTGCCAAGTAAAAACGTGTGTAAATTATTAACTAAGGATAGAAGCAGAAACATAACTGCCAACAAATTAAATTCTTCTTCTATCTTTTCCCTTTTAGAGATTTTACTCCCATGAATGTTTTATTTCTTCTAGTACTCTGTAGAATTGGAGATCCTATGTGTGTATATGTATTTGTATATGTATAAAAGGTGCATTATATTTGTATATAACAGGGCATCCCTCAACTTATATCTGGGTATACTCAAATAAGCTACATAGGGTTCACAATACTCTATGGATACATATCTGCTCAAAAACAATTCATGAGACTCTGCTGGGATGGGCAACATGAATCTCTGGTGTAATAGGTCATATTTTTATAATGTTATCATACTCCTTCTACTGGGTACAAAAACATTAATCAGCTTAAATAGTATTCTCAGGCTTTAAGTCTAGTTTTTGTTGTTGTATTGCTTTTCTAAATTCTGCTCAATAAGCATTAGATCTCTGTCTCTAGACATTAACTGACTCAGGTTCAGAAAGTCCTTACTGCTCCCATTTAATATCTGCCACCCATTTGGTATCATTTTAGAGTAAGGGTTTTTAACTTGAGGTTCAAGTATTCTTTTCTTCCCAAAAGATCCATGGATAAACTGGGATTAGAAAAAAATCCATCTCTTTTTTTGCTAACATCTAACTGGAATTTCATACTTCATTTAATTGTGATATTATTTTTAGAAAATAATTATTCTGAAAGGGGATCTATAGGATTTACCAAGCACAAAAAGGTTAAAAATCCTTGTTTTAGATGCTAGTGAAAGATAATAGATAGATAGATATATAAATACAGATAGCAATACATAGGTAGATGCATAGATAGCTAGACAGAGAGACCGACAAAAAGATAGATAGAGGTAGACAAATGGATAGATAGACAGACAGATTGATATACATCAGAAGTCTATGTTGCCCTCACCATATGTACACTGCTCAGTGGAGTCTCATGAGTTGTTTTTGAGCAGATAGTCATTCATAAAATATGGTGAACCCAGAGTAGCTTTTGTTTGGGTATACCCTGGTTTCAGTTGAGGGATTCCCACTAATATTATATATATGCATACATGTATAATTTATAAATCTACAAATATATATATATACATACACATATAGATAGATGGGTAGAGAGACAGACAGATAGACAGATGGGCAGACAAACAGATACATAAATAGAGAGAGACAGAGTAAGAGAGACAGGTAGACAGAGACAAAGAGACAGAGACAGATATAGAGGCACATAGAGACAGAGAAAGAGACAAAAAGAGAGATAGTTTTTTTAAAATTCACTTGTTCTACTAGATACTGGAAATAAAATTAAAAGCAAGCAAGACAGCTTCTACAGACTCAGAGGAATCAATTATCAGGAGGTATTCAGTGTAACTGCCTTTAGGATCAATATGCTACCTCTCTTTACCTTTTTACCTTTTTCCTCCCTGGCATCAAACAAGTTAATAGCTTCTATGAGCTTTCAGGTTGAAAAGTTGCAGTGATTCCCCTATCTCCCACCTGACCACCATGTTCCCATGAACACATGATGATGATTCTGTTTTTTGTTTTTGTTTTTGTTCTTTCCTAATATTAAGAGTGCAATTATTCAGAGGTGAAATTAGCCAGTTTATGCCTTATGAAAATGTGGAAGTAAGAAGATTCTTGAGAGATATCCCCATGGGCACCCATATGTGGTAGCTCGGTCTACCATAAATAGGTAGAGTGATAGATGACAGAATAAATATCTCCATAGAGTGGAAAGTCAGTAACCAAGAATGAAGCCAGTTTTGGGGAGTCTAACAGAAAACTAGCAGTTATGAATTCTACCTTGAAGCCCTTCAGGGCTTTCCTAAATAGCATTTCATAAGGACTGCACAAGAGGAAAAAAAGGATCCTCCAGAACTAAGGGTCTTGATAAAACCCCTGCTCCCCTCATCTCCTCTACCTGTATATCTCATTGCCTTTGTACTTTGTTTGAAACCATAATCTCCAGGGATATTATGTGTGTACACGGAAAAAGCCAACTTCCCTAATTTACATTATATTTTTGCATCTACTATTCTTGCTATTCCATATTAGTAAATGCCCTTTTATAAAAGGTAATTGATGGTTGATTGATTTTTGGGGAAGTGGGACACATCAGATAATAGAGTGTTTCATAAGCAATATTAGAAGCCACAGCCCTTCAAGGTGACTCCCTAGAGCTCAGACAGACAGAACCTAACCTATCAAAACAATGGTAGGTGGAGTAGTATTCTCCAAGGAGCAGAGCTATGACATAAATGTTCATGCATTCACATTTTAGTGAAGTAAATTCTGAAACAAAGATACTGTTGAGGTTTAGATTTGGGGAACCCAAATGAAATTAGAGTTTCTAATGGTCAGGGAGTTAAATGAGGTCTAGTGGCAGGTTCAGGGTTCAAGGAATCAAATGGAGAGGTTTGGCTCCCCTGCAGCCCTTCAGGATTTGGTGCAAGGGTAGGGAGTTTTGGGGAACTCCCTTCTGACTGTGCAGAGTTCCTCTATAAAGGAATTTACAGACCGGAAAACCTAAATTGATAAAAGAGGTTTATTATGGAATTTGGAAGTAAGGTTAAAGTCTGGTTAAGGAAATAGGTGAGGGTGGGGCAGCTAGGTGGCTCAGTGGATAGAGCACCAGTCTTGAATTCAGGAGGACCAGAGTTCAGATCTGGTCTCAGACACTTAACAATTCCTAGCTGTGTGACCCTGGGCAAGTCACTTAACTCCAGCCTCAGGGGGGAAAAAAAAAAAAGGAAATATGTGAGGGTAAAGAGAATATGGCACTGGAAAGGAGAATTCCAGTGGGCAGAGGCTCCTTGGGATACCAACATGGTATAGCTAGCATGTTTGGAACCTCTGCAAAGAGAGGATTTTAGTTTGGCTCTTTTTATAATGAGAGATTTAACCAGTGGGGCTGCGGATGGAATCCCAAGTTGGCTCCTGGCTGGGTTTCAGCTAGGGCTAGAAGTTGAATTGAATTCAATGGGTTTCAAAACTGAGCCGACCCCACCCAGATAACACAGATGAAACTGTTTGTCCTTTGGGGTGGAGTCCCCTTACTGAGGCAGAGTTGAAGGAAATTTTCTCCTTTAAGGATTTTCAGAGTTTTGGGGGTTCCCTTCTTAATTCCCCCCCTCATGAAGTCAAAACAAATTCATTTAAGGGAAAAAGGACTTGAGGGCAGGGTCCCTTATTGAGGCAGAATTGAAGGAGATTTTCTCCTTCAAGGATTTTCAGAGTTCTGAGGTCCCCTCTTCAATACTGGGATGGTTTGCCCTTTTTTTTTTTTTTTTTTTCAGTTCATTTTACAGATGAGGTAATTGAGGCAAACAGGGTTAAGTGACAGGCAGTAAGGAACTGAGGCCAGGTTAGAACTCCCAAGGAGGAGTCTTCCTAAGTACAAGCCTGATAATCTATTCTCTATGCCACCTAGCTGCACCCATATAGACAATAGATTGATTCACTAAAGATTTTTGTGTGTTGGAGCTGATGTGGTCTCATCTCTATTTTAGGAATTTGGTACCTATGTTAAAGAAGTTGTTCAGAACAACTAGAAGTAGGAACTTTGGAAAAGAAAACTAAGTGCTGTAGGCTTAGGAAGAAATGATGCATTTCAGAAATGCAATAAAAATATATTAAGGTAAAATTCAGTTTTTTAGCATTTGGCATTTTGTTATCTAAACAAAACAAATGCCTTACTATACCATATGCCTTTGTTTTAGAGGCCATGAGATAGCCTTTATATAATAAAGTGGGAGAACATCTGCAATATATATTTTGCTGCTAATGAAAAAGTTGATTCTATGGTTGAATGAAATATTACATTATGAAGTGATATTCCCAAATAACCATTATTGCTTTTTTTTTGTTTGTTTGTTTGTTTTTTGTTTTTCATTATTGCTTTTAAAGAGATGCAGGCCTCTTATTTCAAAATTTTCTACTTAATTGCCTGATCAAAGATAATAATAATGAAGAGAATTGCAAGCAGCATGTAGTATGTAGGAATATTCATACATCTCTTGATTTGACAAGTCAGACTCAATACAAAAAGGTAATGTCATTTTTTTTTAAAAGAATAACTAATTGGACCATTTGTTTTACCATGAATATCTTGTGAATACTTATGAGAATTTTGGTTTTTTGTACTAAATGAGTTGCTAGAGCAACTAGGCCTTACTTTGAGTACCCAAATTCAATCCAATGAGCATTTTTAAGCTCATACTTTATATAACTCAATATGTTAGGCGTGGAGGCTACAAAGGAAAAAATTAAATAGTTTTTGTCATAATGTCATAAAGAGGCAGCAAGGTATCACAGTGAATCGTGTTGGACCTGGAGTTAGGAAAATCTGAGTTCAAATACAGTTTCTGATACTAGTTGCACAACCCTGAACAAGTCATTTAATCTTTCTGCCTCAATTTTCTGAAGACTAAAAACTCTTACCTCCCAGGGTCTTTGTAAAGATCAAATGAGACTTGTAAAGTACTTTGAACAAAATGCCTGGCATATAATAGGTGCTTAATAAATGCTTGTTTCCTTCTTTCCTTCCTTTTCACTGGCTATACACAAATGTAACACAAATAAGAAAATGCAAAACATGCAAAATAAGTTCAAAGAGAGAGAGCATTCACAGCTGGATGGACAGGGGAGGATGAAGGAAGATCAGGAAAGACCTGATAACAGAGGCCAAACTTGGTCTTCAGGGAATTAAATCTAATCTAAAAAACATAATTGAAGAGGAAATATACAGACTTTAGGGAAGGATCACCTAGGTAGTAAGGGACTGAGACCAGGTTTGAACTCCCAAAGAGGAGTCTTCCTGACTGCAAGCCTGATAATCTATTCTCTCTGCCACCTAGCTGCACCCATATAGACAATAAAGATTGACCGACTAAAGATCTTTGTGGGTTGGAGCTGATGTGGTTTCATCTCTATTTTAGGAATTTGGTACCTATGTTAAAGAAGAATTGGTGTTAGTGATGGGGATTGAGGTCCCTTTAAGATTCCTCTTTGACTGCCCAACCCCCATGGCTGATCTTGATTCACAAATCCTGGTAAAAGGTACCCTTTGAATATCCGGACCCAGCCCCCACTATCAGCTCAGCTTCCCCCAGCCCCACCGGATCTGAGCTATCTGAAAAGCCCGCCAAGAACTTGGGGGTATCGCCCATCTTCTTTTAGGTATAAAATGGCCAAACCCGAACTCTTTCTTTGCAAGAGCCCTCCCAGCCAACACATGGTCTCCTTCCAGCCATGTAAGGGTTCCTGCCTGCCCAGTGGCCACCTCTGACCCTGGCGTCTTTCTAACTGAACTTTACTTCCAAATTTCTACAATAAACTTTTTATTTATCAATCTAGGTTTTCGGGCCTGTAAATTCATTTACAGGGGACACTGCGCCTCATGGGATTATCTATGTGCCGAGAAATAGGGGTTCCCCCTTTCCTTTCCCTTATTATTAGGAACAACTGGAAGTAGGAAACTATTAAGAAACTATTCCAAAAGTCCAGAGTGCTTTCCCCTCCACCTCAAGTCTCTGAATTTACATCCAAAACTTGCATTTATACTATCGGGTTGGAGCTCCAGAAGTGTAACGCTATTACACTCAGGATTCCAGGAATAACTGGTGGGTGTCAGCTCCTGTTACTATAGTCCCTAATCTGGTTGATTCCTATTAACAAATCATCCTGCTGACTGATAGTAACTCTTATCAAAAGACAAAGTAAGAGTACTCATTATACAATATTCCACTTGCTAACCTAGAGCCAAATACACAAACACAGTATCTACAAGGAGAGTAGTCACAAACTTGTGACAGATATGGAGAGTTAAGCTGGGTTGTTTTGTGGCTGTTCTGGGCTGTCACTGCTATCCTACTGATGAAGGCAAGGCTATCGAAGAAGAGGTTTGGCAGGAATGGGTGAGGTTTTCTTGTTCTCTAAGAAGCAAGTTAGCAGCGAAGGAACTTTGCTAAACTTAAAGGCTGTGGCAAAAAGCTTTTATTGTTAAGGAAAACACCAAGACAGATTCCCTTGGCGGGTATATCATTCTCAAGAGAGAAGTGATCAGCAAAAAGACATTTTCTGAAAATCCATTTTATACTGAGTCTAAGAATTAACATCCTGTCAGACTTTCTCCAAGAGCTTATGCAGGACCATTTCCGTTTGTATATCAAAGGAAACATTTTCTGAAAACTCATTTTATGCATCCTGTCTCCAGAGAATGCAAGACCATTTGGGTTTGTATATACATTTTGTTGGTGATTTTACATAACTTAACAGGGTTGTCTCAAGTCAAACAGAGTTTTACTCTCATTATTATCATGTTCCACTGCTGCACCAAGTCTGCTGGCCTGGGTCTCTCTGATAGGATGGGGCTATGCTCTTCTACATTGTAGATATAATGCTGTGTTCTTTTTCAGAAGAGACAGATCCCTTTGTCTGACTTCTGAAGTTTTGTTCCTTTTGCCTGGGCCTGAAATGTTTCCACCTCATAATCAGCAAGTTTCGTTGAAAAAGGGTATAGGTTTTCTTCCCAAACTAAGAACCTATTTTCAGAATGACTTTTTCTAGGTCAGGGCTGAGTCCCTTCAGCTAGAGACCACTCTACATTTTGGTAATTATACAGGACATTTATCAAATCATCATCTCTGAAGTTCAAGCCGTAACTAGGCAGTTGACATTTGCCCAATAACCACAAAACCCTTCTGGACTTGAGGGATGCCTAGTTTTTTACTCTAAAGTTCTCTTATTTATCTTATACAATTCAATGTGTAGGAAACAAGGCCAGGAGGCAGTCTTTATCCTGGGTAAGTTCATTGTCTCTGCCTTCTGCTTTCTTAAGGTTTCTTACATTTTTCTTTGTCTTTGCCCCTTTTGATTAAAAAAAAAAATGCCAGTCATGTCTTTATACCAGATAAGAGCAGATGAGGACCCAAGCCATGATAAAGGCTGCATAAAAGAAAAGGATATGGATACAGGAGCTATTGTGAGGGGGAAAAATGAATTTTACAAATACATAAATTGAAAATGAATAAAGGAAAATTTTTTAAGTTTTTTTTTTCTTCTTCTTAGAAGCCATGATATGATAAGAGTGTTTGGTATGAGGGATTTCAAAGTTTGCTGCTTTGAACAGATACAGCTCAGTTAGACCCCAAGGGGTTATGTGGCTTCCCACTTCTGTTGGCTATGCCAAGAATATTAACCCACTTCTTCTTTTGGCCATTCCATAACTTCCCGGGGGAAAATATATATACATAGATATACACAAATATAAATACACACACACACACACACACACACACACACACACACACACATATGGATTCTTTGTATCTTCAATTCAAAGTATAGCAAAATAAGACCACTAAGTTTAAACTGAATTCTCATTGACGTGTTCCTGAAATCTTTTTGAGGACAGAGGAAGGACAAAAGGGGAACTATGCATATTAAAACCAAAACAGACGTGACCAAGAGAAAGGAGAAGTCTGGTTTGCATTTTAAATGCCTCTCTGGCTGCTTGCTCTACTAAAAGGAATGCTTGGCAGGGAGCCCACTAACTTGCTGCCCTCAGAAATGCTTATTCTATATTTTGTTGTGTTAGTCATAATTCCTCATTGCTTATCTGACCAACCAGTTTGTGGCTTTCGTTGTCTGCTGGCTGTTTTCAGGTACTATCAGCACATATTGTTCTTTACAAATAATGCACCATGTAAGATACAATGTATTCCTGAAGTGCTCTCATCCTTTTGGCATGAGGACTGGATTAATTTTTTCCTGATGTATAAAAATGGATTTGTGATATTATTGTGACAATTTTTGCAATGGTACACATTACAACCCATGCTTGCCCATCCTCTGTGACTTCCATATGCTTCTTTAAGTTCATCACCGAAGGTCTATCCAGCAGGTCGATATCCTTCCATGTTTTCTCCCGATAAATGGAGCAAATAGGTTATCAATTCTCCCACTATTTTGACCAAACCATCTTTTTTTTTTTTTTCACTTATACTTTTCTTTGATGATATCTATTACTCTGGTCAATCAGAATTTCTTATTTGTAATATGATAAAATTCAAAATGTGTTACAATCTACAATTTTTAAATTACACCACAATTTTTTGTAATGCGTCACATCAACCCAGGAATGTATAGAAGTCAGATCAAAATAGGAGCCAATGGTTAAATTTTCAGAATGAGCATTTATACCTTTGAAATTGTCAAATGCTAACCAGGGCTTGATTTATTATTTTGTTTGCTTTTTAGACTTAAGAAAGTGATGGAGAAAATGTAAATAATATAGATTAAACTCAAAAGTGTGTCTTGCATTTTTGGAGAACTGGTTGTTAAATAATTACCAGCAAGTTTCCTGCACATCTGTCTCCATTGCCTTCAGAAACAATATAGTTATTGTTCTAAAATCCAAACATTTGTAGAATACAAGTATTGAAAAGACAGCTTTTTGTTTTAGAAAGAAATTTGAGAATCTAAAAAATCTTGCAATTTCTTGAAAGCAACTTAACCTTGTTCAGGCACATCTGATTCTTTATGTTCCCATTTGGGGTTTTCTTGACAAAGATACTAGAATGGTTTGCTATTTCCTTCTCCGGCTCATTTTACAACTGAGGAAACTAAGGCAAATAGAGGTAAATGTTACCCAACATCACACAGCTAGTAAGTGTCTAATGTCAAAATTACACTCAGGAAAATGAGTCTTCTTGACTCTACATCTACCCATCTATCCATTGTTCCACCTGGCTGCCCCCATTTTATTCTCAATGAGAGGAGAAGAGAGGGAGGGAGGAAAAAAAAAACTTGGAACTCAAAATTTAAAAAAATAACCTAGATGTTAAAAATTGTTTTTATATGTGATGGGGGAAAATAAAATATTAAAAATAAATGTAAATAAAGTCAGAGAGGAAAAAAATGAATAACCACAGCATCACTAATAAGTCACTTCCTATCTGCTAAAATAGCCAGTAAATTTCTAGCCATATGAAAAGATGCTCCAAATCATTATTGATCAGAAAAATGCAAATTAAGACAACTCTAAGATATCACTACACACCTTTCAAATTGGCTAAGATAACTGGAAAAGATAATGATGAATGTTGGAGGGGATGTGGGAAAACCAGGACACTGATACATTGTTGGTGGAATTGTGAGTGCATCCAACCATTCTGGAGAACAATTTGGAACTATGCTCAAAAAGTTATCAAACTGTGCATCCCTACGATCTAGCAGTGTTACTACTGGACTTATATCCCAACGAGATCTTAAAGAAAGTAAAGGGACCCGTATGTGCAAAATTGTTGTGGCAGCCCTTTTGGCCAGAAACTGGAAATTGAGTGGATGCCCATCAATTGGAGAATGACTGAATAAATTGTGGTATATGAATGTTATGGAATATTATTGGTCTGTAAGAAATGACCAGCAGGACGATTTCAGAAAAGCCTGGAGAGACTTACATGAACTGATGCTAAGTGAAATGAGCAGAACCAGGAGATCATTATATATTTCAACAACAATACTATATGATGATCAATTCTGATGGCATGGCTCTCTTCAAAAATGAGACAAACCAAATTAGTTCCAATTGTTTAGTAATGCAGAGAACCAGCTACACCCAACAAAAGAACTATGGGGAAAGAGTGTGAACCACAACATAGCATTTCCATTCCTTCTGTTATTGTGCACTTGCATTTTTGTTTTCCTTCTCAGGTTATTTTTGCCTTATTTCTAAATCCGATTTTTCTTGTGCAGCAAGATAACTGTATAAATACGTGTACATATATTGTATTTAACATATTCTTTAACATATTTAACATGTATTGGTCTACCTGCCATCTGGGGTGGGGGGGAGAAGGAGAGAACAAGTTGGAACAGAAGATTTTGCAAGGGTCAATGCAGAAAAATTACAATGTCTTGTAAATAAAAAGCTAAAATTAAAAAAAATTAAATTAAATAGCCAGTTATATTTTTGTAATGTTATTTTTTGTTTGCTACATCCAATGCCTTTGAATTCTTTTATCAGGAAATAAGCATTTATTAAGCATTTACTATGTGCCAAGTGTTATGCTAAGCGCTTTGCAAATATTTTTCCATTTGATACTCACAACAATCTTGCAAGGAAGATGTTGTTGTTTTTTATTTCCATTTTGCAGTTAAAGAAATAGAAGTGCCCAGCTAGTAAGTGTATGATATTGGATCTGAACTCAGATCTAACCTTAATGCAGACTCAGCATTCTATCCATTGTACATTTAGTTGCTGTCATCATAATCATGTATAGGTTAGAGATTGTTGTGCAGTTTAGTTTTTTTGCCTTTGGACCATTTTGTTTCATTATTATTGATTCAAATTCTCCATATTTTTCACCATGTTTAGTCATTCCTATTCATGTGTTGAAGTAACTGAATATCAATGTTTATGTTTATTTAATTAGGAGGAAGGATGTTACTGAACAATCTACCTTTCTATCCTCAGCAATAGTTTTGATGTATTAAATGAAATTCTTTCCATAGCTTCCCCCAAAATACTTATCATGAGCACTCATATAAAATGACCAAATGTCACATTAAATGACTTTTGTTGTTATCTTTTCATATATGATAGTATCAACTCTTTCAACTCCTTTCTCTTCTCCAAAGTGAATTTCTATGTGATACACCCATTTAGTTACAACTTCACTTGTCATTCTGGTTTCCTTTATAACAAGAATGCTAATATTAATGCTATTTATTTCCTTAAGAAGTATATCCATTCATTGGGTCATTTTTAAAGAATCTCATACTTAAGAGCATCTACATCTCAGTTAAAATTTATAGACTGCCTAAAAAATTATGATCTTTATAATCCATTGCCCCCTTTTCTGCCACTTGTAGAAGTGTTAATGAGCTTTGTATGACTAAAGGGTGTTTTGAATTTTTTCCTTATGTTTCATGTGTTGCCAAGACCAAAAGAATTTATTAACATGTAACCAAAATATAGTAATGGGTATCTCAGTATTTAGGGAGGCTGGTCTTCAGAAAGAAGTCTCGGTTGGTAGGAACATGCTTCTGGTGGTGTTATATGAAAACGGAAGACTCGTGGCTTATCTATCCTCAAGCACTCCAAAAAGCTCAAGATTTGCTTTTAGAAACAATTTATTCAAAAGGATATGCTTTTTATTCCTTCAGAATCTGAAGGCATGATGGAGATTAGTTATTTTTTTATTTATATTTACAAAATTGAATTCCCAAAGAATCTTGAGAAATTCTCTGAAGGGGAAAATCAAGGGCAATGGAACATGGGTACATAAAAACAAAGGATTTCAAGAGAACAGAGGTGTGTTTGATATTACAGCATTGTCAATTGAAGCTCCAAAATAATATTTTTCAGATGGACCAGCTGCAGAGTTAATCCTATAAAGGTGATAAGTTCAATCTTCTGAAGATTGATAGATAGATAATAAAGAGGAGAGGATCAGAGGGAGACAGACAGACAGACACAGAAACAGAGAGACACAGAGAGACAGAGAGAGACAGAAGCAAAGGCACAGACAGAGGCAGAGAGAGATCTCACTTATGAAGGGTTCCTGGAGACTGCCCAAACTATGAAAACCAGTGACATTACTGAATTTCTACCTTGCAATAAGCGGAGCTAAGGAGTAGTTACAGAACACAGCAAATGTGACTTGTGAAGTTCATCTACCACTTGCCAGAAGTGAAGTGCAGAACACAGAGAGATGAGAACCAATGATCAGTAATATCTACAGAGAACTAATGGACAAGGAACAACTCTACAGACAAAGAGACCTGCATACAATATAACAGCATAGAAGGATTAATTCTAGTTCTTTTCTTTTCTTTTCTTTTTTTCTCCTTGGCAAAGTTCCATCAGAGTTGTGCTTTGAATAATATAGATAGTACAGGTCTCTGGAAGAGAAAGTAACCCCCTAGGGAGACTCTTTACAATCAAAGGAACCAAGTGTGAATCATTCCTAAATTCTTCATTTTATAAGTAAATCATCCTGTAATTTCAAGTTTATGTGTTTATTATATTTGCATCTAGTCATCCTCATCTATATCTTGCCACTGGACCCAGATGGCTCTGAAGGGGAAAGGCAGGTGACCTTGCACAGCTCTCCCAAACTTAAATTGTCAGGGCATCAACCTGATGTCAAGTTCTTCTGTCAAAATGAAAGACAAAAAACAACAACAACAACAGGCTAAATATTTATGGAAGCAACTTTTAGTGAGAAGTAGGAATGGAAAATAATGATATTCCTAGTTTCCACCTGCAGAGGGAAACATTGAGTCACAGAAATTAGAGGTCCTCAAAGTATTCCTAGTCTCTGTGTGACAGAAGAGTCTCTGACACAAAAATTTAATTTACTTTAATATTTATTGGAATTATGTAAAACTTTTGATAATCAAAATTGGATCAATATATTAACACTATAAAATAAAGAAGAAAGTGTCATTTTTCATTTGAATAACTGCACACTACTGTAATATTGTGGCTGTAGCTTAATTAATTATAGTCAAAGACCATTAATTTAGGATTCAAGGAATTTACCCTATGCTTAAATTCTGGCTTTACCACTATTTTCCTATTTTACTTTGAGCCCATCCTTTCACCTCTGAAAGACTATAGCCTTATTTTCTTCATGTGTAAAGAGAGAAGAATTAGACCAGATGGTCTCTCTCAGGTTCCTCGAAGTTCTAACATGTATCAAAATAAATTTTAAACCATCCTTTATAGACTCCTAGACTGTTAACACTGGCAGGAATCTTGTAAATAATCCACTGCAATCTCCTATTTTATAGATGTAGCAGGGAAGGATGGGGAACCTCTGATTGGCTTATCTGGGGCACTTCCCTTGGAAGTAGACACATATTTTGGTTCCTTAATGAAGGACAGGCACATTGCTTGGATGACACAGAGAAGTGATTGGTTCTCAATGATTATAATTACACATGTGATTAATGATAAAGACTCAGGAGGATGAACTCTTATTGAAAGAAGCTGCTTATTCTTTGTTTTGTAAGAGGAACAAGGGAAAACAACTCTATCATGTCTTAGACTCTCTCTTGGACTTTCAAAGAGGAGGAGAGGAGGTTTTGCCCTTATTTTCTAGCAACAATAGTATATGTATCAGCTCAAGATAGCATGGTATATGATTGTTTAGGCAAGCTTTAGAATGGACCTTTAGTGCTTAGTGAACATCTTCTGTCTTTCAGTTATCTTTTATGAAAAAGTTCCATGACTAGTGATCCTAAGAAATGTTTACTTCCAGGTTTGGAAGATATTTAGTTTCTGAATCAAATATCAACTTTCTAAAAGGAGATCTCATTAACAATATACTTTTCTGAGATAGAGAACCTCCAATAACCTCTAGCTCTTTTGGAGGGAGACATTTGGTGGTACAATGTATAGACCATTAGAACTGGAATAGAAAGATGAGTTCAAATCTAAACTTAGCACTTACTAGCTATATGATCCATAGCAACTCATCGAACCTCTGTTTGCCCTGTTTTCTCAGTTGCAAAATGGAGGTAATAATAGCACATACTCCCCAGATTTGTTGAGATAATACTGGTAAAGTGCTTATTTAACACAGTGCTAATAAATACTTATTTCCTTCCTTCCTTTCTTTCTTCCTTCCTTCCTTCTTTCTTCCCTCCTTTCCTTCCTTCCTTCCTTCCTTCCTTCCTTCCTGTAGAAATATCCATTTGAAAGCCATGCCCTGACTGACCATGACATCTGGACCGAGTGAATTTCTTAAACAGAACAGATTTGAAGCAAATGGGAAACATCTGTTTAGCAGTCCCACAGATGGATTTTATATGGTTAGTATATTGAATGTGATGGGCTACTGAATGTTTTCTACATTCTCTATTTGTTTATGCATGACTTTGCATCTTTAGCATTTTATTCATTTTTCTGTTGTATAGAACAAAAGCTCTTCCACATCCAATAATAATATTTTCCAGTGAGTCCCTCTGTAGGATATGGGAGTGCTGCCACTCACATTTGGAGATAGCATAAACACAAGCTACACCTAAGTTTTATCTTGGAGACTTACTTGGATTAACCGAAGTAGGGGCATCTAACCCAAAAAAGAAATAAACCTGATTTTCTTTGTCCAAGGCTTATATGAATCCAAAGCCCTTTGCTCTGGATCTGTGGCTAGGAAGATTAGGAAAATAAAATCTAAAGATAATTACTTCCCCATGGTTGCCTAGTAAGATAGTGGCAAAATCAGAAATCAAGTCTATTTTATATTTCTTTATAAAACATTGCCAGTCTCCAAGGTTCTCGATTTGGACATAAACTAGCTATTAATATTTGAGCATATTTCCCCATTCCAGAAAGGTTACTGAATGTTATATTAAAAGGTGTTTTTTTTTCCTAGAACCTTTGAAAAGCTTTAAAATTAAAAAAAAATAGGCTTTAAAATTAAGATTTTAGAAAAGTATATAATATTAAAAGAGCCAGATTCCTATAGTAGAGAAGTGTGGGATCAGGCCAGTGTTCTTGCCATTATTCTTTGATTAACGTATATATACTGAACATTACAGTCAGAACTTAAAAAAAAAAAAAAAAAAGTTTATTACATAAATGAATGCTCTTCACCGCCATCTAGTGCCTATATTTTGGCATTTTTATATTGGAATTGGAAATATTACCTAGCCCAAACTGCTCACTTGACAGAAAAGGAAAATGGGATAAAAAAAAAAGGTGAAGAGCTTCTATGAAAGACATAAGACCAGTTCCTGCATCCTAATTCATTGTTGAATTCATCAAAGGAAAAATTATCACAAACCTGAAAATTTAGAAGGGTCCCACAATCATAAAATCTCATAATTGATAGCAATATCAAAAGCCATCTAATACAATCCATACCTGGATCTAGCCTTTGCTTGAAGACCTCCCCAAAAAGAAGAAACATACTACTTCCCAAAGCAGCCCATTTTTACTAACATATCTAATTTTTAGGTTTTTCTTTAATCAACCAAAACTCTATCTTCCTTATATTTCTTTCTACTCATTGTTCCCAGCTTTGGTGCAGAGACCATTTTAATCATCCTTCCATATGAGAGTCCTTAAAATGAATGAGTAAATAAATGGGGGGGAAAGAATTTATGAAGTGTTTATTGTACACTAAGAACCATACAAGAGCTGAGGATGCAAATAAGAAAAAGAAGAAAATACCTTCATGCTAATTGGAGGAGATAACCCCTATAAAAGGGTTCAGCTGTATGTTGTACAACAAGACTTGGTAGTCATTAGATGCACATGAGTTTGTGTAGTGCCTTTGTTTCACCTTAGGCAAGTCCTTCCTCTCTGAAACTCAATTTCTTATGTGTAAGAAGAAAAGGTTGGACTGGGTTCTAAATCTATATTCCTATTACTTCAATAATTCATCACTTCCATGTCCACTTATTTTATATTTCATCTATTGCCTTGTATTATTCTTAGCAATAGTCTTTCTCCAATTCCCTATGTACTCCTTTCAAACTACACCTTGTCTTTTGAGGATATCCCATTTTTTTTTCTTCTTGTTAAGTTGTATCAATAATGTGGGAAATTGTGTGTGGGGGGGTGGAATTCCTTATACTGTAGGTATATTGGTTAATGTGCTGAGTTGCTTTTTCCCTTTATTTTATTATTTGTTACAAGTGTTAGAAGTTTCAGTTGTAAAATTTGATATTTCAGAAATAAAGGTTATGGGAAAACAAAAGATACCAAATTTTTAAAAGTTGTGTTAATAAACTATTGAATCATATCACATAACATTCTGCACCCTTTGGTTTCTAATCCCAAAAGAGGGAGAAGGGTGCTCTCTGCAATCTCAGCTCAACTATCTATTTTAATGTTGCTTTCATTTAGATTATTGTGATCATTATATATGCATTCTGCATTCTTTTGAATGCATCAGTTCATAGCAGTCTATTGGATTTTTTATTCATCTCTTTTTCCCCATAATTTCTTGGATTTGGTTTTCAAATTGTTCCCTTTTATAATTTTTTTACTTTATGTTTAATTCATTTATCTTTTCCTTCTCTATTTTATTGATAAAAGGGTTTAGAAGTATATATTTTTCTACGTGGAACTGATCTGGCTGCTTCCCAAAAGTTTTGATATATTGTCTTATTGTTATGATTTTTTAATGTAATCTTCTTTATTCTATATTTTTATGATTTGTTCTTTGATTTACAAATTCTTTTGGATTAAATTATTTAGTCTACAAGCTGGAATGTTTTTCTTCTTTTTAGTAATTATAATTTCATTGCACTGTGGTTGGTAAGGAATGTATTTAATATTTGTGAGTTATATGGTTTTTCTAAACTCCTTCCAATTTTCTTTTGGAAATAGATATTGATCTCATCTAACTTTTCTTATAATTTAGATTCCTTATCTTCTTTCTTATTTTTTTGTTAATTTGACTAAATCTGAAAAACTTATCCTGAGGTCCCTAACTACTATAATTTTCTTCTCTATTTCTCCCTGAAATTCAGTGAACTATTGATTTTAAAACTATTTTAAGTATTTAGAGGCCATAGCTTTGGTACATATAAATTATTTCATTGTTTGAGGAACTTTTAAGCCTATTTTCCAGCCTATCTTTTAATTATATCTTTTTTTTTAAATTGTCACCTTCTCTGAAGTCTTTATTTCCATTTTTACTTTTTTTAGTTCACCTGAAGCTTAAAACATTCTTCTTTAACCCTTTATGAACTCTTTTAAAAAAAAATTCCTGCCTAATTGCAATTTTTCCTTTTAAATTAGCTTTCCTAGTTTTCATTTTGTGGGGTTGTATTCTTTGGTGAATTCTTTCTATTTTCACTTTTATATCTGGTTTTGACTAATCGATAAACTTTTCTTTGTTGTTTCTTAAAATATGGTCCATAGGCTTTTCTTTGGGGTCAAGATTCTCAGGCACACAGGATGATTATCTCTTCTTCACCCGTATTCCAAGTCTGTTGTTTTCCATATGAGATACAGTATTAGTAATTTCCCACTGATACAATATGGCAATGGATCATGAAGGAACAAAATTTCAGGTGATCCAAAGGACAATGGAGATATGAATGGTGTATATATAGTATATAAAGAGGACATAGATATTACTAACAATAAATTGTATTCTAAGAATTGATAGCAAAAATATGTATGATCAAGAAAAGAAAAGATAAAAGATGGATAGTCAGAGTATTACATTGCTATTTATGAAATACAAATATTTGTCTAATCACACACACACTTTTATATATATGCATGCATATGAGTGTATATTAACATTTATGTATATCTGTATATATGTACATATATGTAGATTGTATATGTGTGCATTGTGTGCACACATATGTGTTGTATGCACACATTTCAAGTATGCATATGTGTGAATATGTGTGTATATATAATTACACATATTATATATACACACATATTCACACATATATACAAACTTGTTGATAGATAGATACACATACACACTACAAGAAGGTCTTCAGCTTTTTAGATAGATCCTCTATAAAGAAATTCAGAAGCCAACAGAGGCATGACTCAGACTCCAAATTCAGAGTAGTTTTCCTTCCAGCAATTGGCCTTGCCTTCAGAGGAAAAATGAAAACAAGAATATCAGACAAACAGGAAGTCTACAATTCTGCCATTTTGAACCAGCAAAACCTTCTAGCAGACTAACAGGGAAAGTGTCCACCTACAGCCTACTCTTTGATCAGACACAAACCAAAGTGAGAACCTTGTAGAGCTCAAACCAGGGGTGTTAGGATTACCAGGTGAGAACTCAGGTTGCAAAAAGACTTAATTACCCTGTTCATTTTGAGAGCACTGAAAGCTTGAAGCTCCCCAGCCTGTCCCTGAGGTCCTAAGAAAGCAACAATAGGACCAGCTTAGACTCAAGAAGAGTGACAGAGACAACCATAACATCATGTTTGAAGTCAATAAGAAGGCCAGAAGAATGAGCAAACAAAATATTAAACAGCACCAATGAGCTATTATGATATCAAGAATACTCAAAGAAACAAATGCAAACAAGAATAATTCAAACATTAACAAGTAGAACCTTAGAGAAAAATGCAACTTCTGCACAAACTCAACTAGAATTACTAAAAGAGATGAAGCAAAAGTGTTTTAAAGGAATTTAAAATATTTTTATAAATAGAATAAGAATACTTGGGAGAAAATGGAAAATAAATGAGAGCTATGGAAGAAAAAATTAGAAATGGAATTAACAACCTGGTACAAGAGGTACAAAATTTTGCCCAAGCAGCAAACTCTCTAAAACTAGAATAGAACAAACAGAAGTCAGTGATTATATGAGGCAACAAGAAATATTAAAACAAAATCAAAAGATTGGGAAATAATAGAAGAAAATAGCAAAAAACAAAAAACAATGATCTAGAAAATATATTAAGAAGAAAAATCTAAGAAACATTAGAATATATAAACACGATAATTACCATTCCCAAAAAATATTCTATACATGATATTTCAAGACATCTTAAAGGAAACTATTTGGATCTTTTAGAGCTTCAGAGGGCAAAATGGAAATACAGAGAATCCACCAGTCAGTGTCCTCAAAGAAATCTCAAAATGAAAACTCCCAGGATCATTATAGCAAAAAATCCGGGTCAAATTTTTTTAAAAGGAATACAAGTACAGCTAGATATAGAAATACATTCTACTCACCATGAGAAAGGAAGAAAATAGGGGAAGAGGAAGAAGAATTAGAAGGTTAGAGATTCATTCTGGTGCTAAGTGAAGTGAGTAGAACCAAGAGAACTTTATACACAGTACAATTATATAATACAGATTATGTGATGATCTATTGTGATGGACTTGGCTCTTTTCAACAATTCCTAGGTGCTGATTCAGAGCAATTCCAATAGTCTTGTGATAGAGATAGCCATATGATCCAGAGAGAACACTATGGGGACTGAATGTGGGTCACAACATTGCATTTTCATCTTTTTTGATGGTTGTTATTGTTGCTTGCTTGTTTTTTTCTTTCTCATCCTTCTCACCTCCCCCCCTCCATTTTGTGGCCTGATTTTTCTTGTGCAGTATGATAAATGTAGAAATATTGCACATGTTTAACCTATATTAAATTATTTGCTGTTTAGGGAGAGGGGAAGTTAGGGGAGAGGAAGACAAATTTGGAACACAAGACTTTGTAAGGGTAAATGCTGAAAACTATCTTTGTATTTTGGGAAAAAAATGAAAAGATATTATTATTAAAAAAAACTTTTAAAAAAGATTCATTTTAACCAAAACAAACCCTACAGAGATACAAAAATATTCATAGTTTTTTTGAAGTGGCAAAGAATAGGAAACTAAAAGAGAGTACCTATAAATTTGGCATTGGATGGACAACTTAGAATACATAAATGTAGGAGAGTACTGTGGTGCTGAATACTTATCAACTTAGTGACCTAAAAGGATTCCAGAGTGGTAATGATGAATCTTGATATATACTTCCTACTAGAGAAGTGAAGGACAAGAATAAAGTTGTTTTTTGTTTGTTTGTTTGTTTGTTTGTCATGGTCAATGTGGACATTTGTTTTGATTGATGTTTCATTTTCTTATGTACTCATTTGAGGAGTGGATGGGAAGGTGACAATGCAAATCTTGGTTTATTAAAGCAAAATAGTTTTTAAAATACAGAGTATGTGTATGTCTATTTTACAAAATTTTCTTAGATTTATGCCACCTAACTCAATAAATAAAATGCTGTTCTTTATCATCATCTAAATTTACTGGTTTTCCCCAAACAGCTATTTCAGGTTAGAAAAGAATTAAAACTAACCCAAAAGGGAAAGAAGTTTCCTTCAGATCTTTCTGAAACATTGTTCAGAAAGGTATGGAAAGGGATGTTCCGGAATGACCTTCTAGGATTTGTGAAAGCCAGTTATTAAAATTTCAGTGTAAGCGTTTACGCCACAGAGAGAAATCAACTTTACAAATCAATTGTCATTTCTCTGTCATATTGACTCTTTGTGACCCCTTTTGGGATTTTCTTGGCAAAGATACTGGAAGGTTTGCCATTCCTTTCTCCAGCTCATTTTACAGATGAGGAAACTAAGGTAAATAGGGCTAATTGACTTGCCCAAAATCACACAATTAATGGGTATCAGAGGTCAGATTTGAACTCAAAAATATGTCTTCCTGCTTCTATCTATGTGCTCTATCCACTGTACCATCTAGCTGACCACCCTACAAATCAGGGCTTGATTTGTTATTTTGTGGACTATCTAAACTTAAGAAAGTGATGAAGAAAATGTTAATATTGTAGATTATGCTGGAAAGTATATTATGTGTACTTTTTTTGAGAGACCCATTTATCAGCATCCAGTTGCTGGCTAGCATTCTGATAATCCTGCTGTGATTCAGATGTCCCACAAAGGACTATACTGAGAACAGTAGGTAAATGGTTATAATTCACAAGTTTGGGTCCAAGAGAAATACAAACACACAATCCACAAGGAAGCTGATAATGCCTCAAGTAAGCACAGTAATCCCCTTATTCATTGTTCATCAGAAGAGGTTTCAGTGCTGAAAGCTAACTAGAAAGACAGTTGGATTTTTGAAGTGTTCTCATACTACTGGGCTTTCTCACTTTTATTATGCCTAATTGAACACCCTCATCTTCCCCCTCTCCCCATCAACCACCCCATCACCTTTACCTTGTCAATGAAATAAAAGTGAATTATAATAACTGAGGAAATTCCCCCAAATATGCTTCCTATGATTCTGACTTTTATAATATCATATTTTCATAAGTATAAAGTAGTAAGTACTAAACAAGATTATACAAACTTCAATGGGTTTTTTTAGTCTGCATCATTTAAGTGTAGAAATAGATGAAATATACTCACTATGAAACTAGATTTTAAAAAGTAAAGAAAAAGGCTTTAACTACATCCATTAGGGAGATGGATGGAAATGATTGTTTTCTATGTGTATGAGATTTAGTCATTCATGTGACTTGGGGAAAAAAACATAAAAAGTAATATCCCTTTGTTCCTTTAATGTAGTATAGCATGCAAAAAAAAGAAGAAATCGTTGCTTCATTTTATGGCGTCAAATGGAATAATATTATGCTATTCCAGATTCATGAAGATACTCTAGAAATATTTTGAGAAGTACAATAGCTTCTCCACAGATGCTGTCTTCTATGGCTATAGTTTGTTGATTAGGGAAGGTTAGATGGGTTAAAGAAAAACTTCAGAGACCATAAAGTTATAGAGTCTTATAACTAAAAATGTCTTTAGAGATTACCTATCAATCCAATTCCTTTCATATAGGAGGAAATTGAAACCCAGAAAATTAAAGTATTTACCCTAGGCCACCTAAGTGGCAAAGCTGGTATATGAACTCTAGTCCTCTGACTTCAAAGCAAACATTCTTTCTACCTCATCAGTGAACTGTGATGGGAAGATATTACTTTATTTGCGAAAGTCAGCTTCCTTTGGAAAAAGCATGTGAATTTCAATGAAAGAACTTAGGTGTGATAATCTTCAATTCTCTGAGATTCAGTTTCCCCATCTGCAAAATGGGGATAATATGCTTAGGGCACTTAAGTAGTATCATAATGCTCCTCCTAAAGTTAAGAAGACTTTTCTTCTTGAGTTCAAATCCGGTGGCAGCTAGATGGGACTTTAGAGTCAGGAAGGCCTGAATTCAAATTCAACCTCAGACATTTAATATTTATTAGATGTGTGAATTCAATTCTGGCCTCAGACACTTTGCTGTGTGATCTTGGACAAATCATTTAACCCTTATTTGCCTCCTATAAAGGAGCTGGAGAAGAAAATAGCAAACTATTCCAATATCTTTGCCAAGAAAACTCCAAATAGGGTCATGAAGGGTTAGATACAAGTGAACAACAATAACAGCTATTGTGAAGCTTTTACATGACAAAGCCCCATAGAAATGTGAGTTGTTAATTTCCAAGATTATACAACTGACTTTTGCCCTGAATTATAACCGAAATCCCCTAATTTCAGAAATTATACTTTCCCTCCTTACTTGCCCTCCCCTAGACAAAGTGGCCAGGATAGCCTTCCTTCCACATATCCTGAAAGCAACAATTTTCCTAATGTTAACCACCAATTTTCTGTAATTTAATATAAAGCAATTTTCTCTTTGAACTAAACTTCCATTGTATACAGTTTGGTTTTTTAAATTATATATTCAAATACATATACATATATATATATGTGTGTGTGTGTATGTGTGTATATACATATATATATATACATATATATATATATACACATTAAATATAACACAATAGTTACAAAATAGCTCTGCTTGTCCATGGCCTTCCTGAATTTCCTTCTACTCTTCTCTGTGTATTTTTTAATGTTTCATTTAAATTCTTATCTTTATTTTTGTCTCTTAAAAAAAATCATGTTTACTATTCACAAATTTTGTTACTATTAACTCCAACCATTTCTTCTCCTTTCTTCAGGATTGGTTGGTCTTTGAAATAATGTCATTTATCTTTCCACCTTCCAACAATGAAACATTCATAGTTATCACTAGCTCCTATAACCTAGAAAATTGTTTGTTTTTATTAGTTCTTTCATTGAATCCTTTTTTTGGGAACTAGTAAAGTTCCCTTCTCTCTGTCCTTCAAAAAACTTCTCAGTTAACACTTTAAGAATAGTGTTACTGCATAATCTTTTATAAAAACAAATAACTAACAGTTTTATTTTAGTATCTTTAATATTTATTTTAGATTTTTGTCATCTTCTTAAGTTAAAGTAAATCTATTACTAACCATCAGATGTCACTATCGCTACATGTACAGATGAACTTTCATCTAGCAGATGGTTTTGCATTGGTTTTTGGTTTTTTTTTTTTAAATTATAACACATAACCAAGAAATAGGACTTTCTAGTTAGTCTAGTTTTTCTAGTTAAACTAATTGCTTTTTCCAAGAAAGAAACAAAGAGAGAAGGAGAGAGATGGGGGGAGGGGCAGAAATGGAAGAGGAAGGAAGGGAAGAAGGAAGGAAGGGAAGAAGGAAGGAAGGAAAGAAGGAAGGAAGGAAAGAAGGAAGGAAGGAAGGAAGGAAGGAAGGAAGGAAGGAAGGAAGGAAGGAAGGAAGGAAGGAAGGAAGGAAGGAAGGAAGGAAGGAAGGAAGGAAGGAAGGAAGGAAGGAAGGAAGGAAGGAAGGAAGGAAGGAAGGAAGGAAGGAAGGAAGGGAGGGAGGGAGGGAGGGAGGGAGGGAGGGAGGGAGGAAGGGAGGGAGAGAAGAAGGGAGGGAGGGAGGGAGGGAGAGAGGGAGGGAGGGAGGGAGAGAGGGAGGGAAGGAAAGAGGGAGGGAGGGAGAGAGGAAGGGAGGGAGAGAGGGAGGGAGGGAGGGAGGGAGGGAGGGAGGGAAGGGAGGGAGAGAGGGAGGGAGGGAGAGAGGGAGGGAGGGGAGGGAGGGAAGGAAGGGAGGGAAGGAGGGAGAGAAGGAAGGGAGGGAAGGGAAGGAGGGAAGGAGGGAGGGAAGGGAGGGAGGGAAGGAAGGGAGGGAAGGAAGGGAGGGAAGGAAGGGAGGGAAGGGAGGGAGGGAAGGAAGGGAGGGAAGGAGGGAAGGGAAGGAAGGAGGGAAGGAAGGGAGAGAAGGAAGGAGGGAAGGAAGGGAGAGAAGGAGGGAGGGAAGGAGGGAGGAAGCCCACACCTCCCATTTGTAAAGGGTGGTCCACTGTACCCCAATTCCATTTACTTGCTATGAAAAATTAGTTTTTATATAGGAATATTTACTTCCAAAAGTATAATCACAAATACATAAATTTATTCCACCAATAGTAAAAGACACAATTCTCCTGCCCCCATATATCAGTTCAGTCTCTGGAGAGGGAGAGGAATGGATTGAAAACCTAGTTCTGGCTCAGCAGAAAGGAGCATACATGAAGACAGAATAGATGAAAGAGAGAAGCAGAAAGAGAATAGTAAAAAAAATAATAGCTACTAGTTCAGTTTCACCAGTGTAAAGACATAATTAACCATTTGGTAGGGGATGCAGAGACCTTCATACTAGGCAATCAGGACATGCTTCAAAGGGCCTTCAAGGGCATCTCCCTGATAGAAGAACTGGACAGGCCCAGACAAACCCAAGTAACAATTATGAATAATTCCCTTCATTGTTCATTCATTCGTTTATTTAACAGTTATTTATGAGCACTGGTCTGTAAAGCTTGCATAAATGTGACTTATAATAATGCATAAACAACTCACACTTTATTTTAATGTTCTCTTGCTTTTGAAATTAGTTATTACCAATAAATCTGAATCAAAATATTTTTGCTTGTTTTCATCTTATATTTTATGGGAAATATGATGGTCTGGGATTATGTGGATTTACAGAAGAATAAACTGATGTCCAAAAGCCAAAAAAAGAAGAGTTTCATATTAACATGCATCTTAAAAGGAAGAGAAGTTAGTCCTGCCTGAGCCTGGTCCCTTAAATATATTTCCCAATTTGCAAGAACTGACCAATTAAATAGTCATTGACTCTTCTAGCCACACGGCTTTTGTGTAAATAATGATAGTATGAGATACAAAGACAATAATTCATGAAAGAAAATGTTTACATTTCCTTCTAGGGTTTCCACCAAAGTTATTCATTGCATGTGAACTAGAAAGCAAGTAAAAACTAGAAAGCAATTTCTAAGTATTTCTCCATCAAAACCATTACCGGATGTTACCCTACATATTCTGCAAATCTACACCAGAGAAAGTGAACACACTTGCAAAGTATTTTTTAATGGGCAAACATTCCCTTGAATTAAAGAAATCACCTCTAGATCCCCTAATTTCACCCCAGGTGGCCATGTCTGTTGTTTCGTATCCAAAATATATGTGCAAGGAGAATACAATTTATCATGCATGTTCTTCTTAAACTGAACTTTGTCCAACAAAAGGAAGCTGGCAACACAATCTCTCCACTTTGTAATATTAGAAATACAGGAAGAAAGGCAATTAGATTAAGTGTCACTTTGGTTAACAAATTTGTTTCTTATTTCTACATCTCTCCTGTGAGTACTCTTCTCTCTTCTCTCACACCATCCCCCTAATTCAGGCCCTCATCACTTTTGCCTGCTTCTTAATTGATCTTCCTGTCTCAAATTTCTCCTCACTTGGACTTATCTCTTCATAGCTGTCGAAGTGATTCTACAAGGCTTAGATCAATCCCTCTCCCTCTAATAAACTCCAGTGACTTCCTATTACTTCCAGGATCAAATATCAGTCTTCTTTCTGTGGGGCATTAAAGCTCTTCACAACCTGGCCCTATCCTGCCTTCTTTTCCTTCATAAATTCTCAGATCTAGCCAAACTGACCTCTTTTTGGTTATTCCTCTACAGCATTCCTGATGTCTGGAATTTGGACCATCCTCACCTCTGGTTTTTACAATCTGTGGCATCCTTTAATACTCAGCACAAACACATTCTGGAGACAGCACCTGGACCTCAGTCCCTCTTCAGAACAGAAGCTCTGACTTCCTTCTCCATCTGAGACTCAAAGAGAAACTTCAGTACCACAAAAAAAGTCTGATTCTTTCCCTAAACCAGGTACACATTCTCAAACTGGCTCTTATCCAGGGGCTGCCCATTTCTAAAGTCATTAGCACTTTGTGCTTTGCAATGTAGTTTATTTGCTTGTTTGTTTGGTTGTTTTTAAGATAACATAAAGAGACTATGTTTCCTGGAGTCATAACATAGTCAATAATGACTCACTAGCCAAACAAGCTTTCCAGTTCTTATTCCTTTTATGTTGTAATACATTCAAGCTAATCAATTAGGACCCCATATGTCTAAGGCAGACATTCTTAACCTTTTTTTTAATATCATGAAACATTCTGGTAGTTTGCCAAAGCCTATAAAACCCTTCTCAGAATAATGTTTTAAAAATTAAAGTCACAGAATTCAAAGGAAACCAATTTTTATATATGTGTGTGTGTGTGTGTGTGTGTGTGTGTGTGTGTGTGTGTGTGTGTGTGTATCTATCTACATATGATATGATATAATATAATTGTTGTTCATTCTTTGTTTTCAAAGAGAACCAATAATATCACAGGGGATGAACATGAATTGGATTTATGTGAGACAGGCAAAGATGTCAGCTTCACTCTCTTCCTGGGTCATCAAAGTCCAACGGCAAGACAGGTGCTAGCCTGGGATGCAGTGGATGATCTTTGTGTCTTTGATGCCTGACCAAGTTCTAAGTCTTCCATGCCTGCTTCAGCTGCCTTCACAGACATTAGAACAAGTTAATCTCATCTTCTCTTTTTTTCTAGAAAGAGTTTCACCTGCTTGGGGTAGACACAGCTCACCAGCAGGTTTGAGGCATGTCAGTTATCCTTGACCTAGTTAGCCCATCTGTCAAGACAATTTACCAAGGTGTCGCCACTATACCTGCTATAGCTTCTAAAAGCTACAGGTGAGAGTTGGATCAAAGTGAACACCATATAGATAAGAATAATAAATACAATCTAATAGAAAGTAACAAAATAAAATAAAATATATATTTTTTCAAAAGGAAAGGATTACATCAACCCTAGATTTAAAAATCCTGGTCTAATTCTATAGATTATGATTATTATGAGTATTTTCAACAGATTTTAAATAATTTGTTAAATAGGTTTGGTAGATGTGGTTGGAAATTCTCACTAAAACAAATACTTTGGGTGAAATTTATTTAATTACTCCATTAACTGATTGATAATCATTGATATTCATATTTGAATTTATCTGAATTTGAATTTGAATCATTGATAATCATATTTCTTAATAAGGTCTTGGTGAAAACTTTAAATTTACTTAACTTGCCACAAAGCTGTGGTGATGAAAACTTGAAAGAGAATATATTAGGATTTATCTCCCATTCACAGGATCTAATTGTTGTTCCAGTGATGGGAACGTTTGGAATATAATAATCATTCTTATTCAATTTATCCATGTGTAGGCAAAACATGTATATGTACATAAGCGTGCATATGTATTATATTATTTTATATTATATTACACATGTATATTACTAAATATACATATATGTATATGCTTTTGAGCTAGTTTCATAGGTATACATGTATATAATTTTATATACATACACATCTATTTGATAATATGCATATGTATGTGTGCACATGTGCTTACATATATATGTATTTTATCTGCATATAACATGTATCTATGTGTGTATATAATTTTATATAAATATATTTCAGTACTATATGCTCTCTTGGCCATATTATTTATTTCCTTTTTCCTACAAACTGTTTGGATTGCTTCCCTACATTATTATCCCCAATTATCAACTACCTTACTTTTCCAGTTTCAATTGAGATATTATGTTCACCCAGGGCTTGGTGTAGAATAGACAGCTAATAAATTTTTGTTCCTGTACCCAAAGGGCTATAAACTTGTGCATGCTTTTTAATCCAGCAGTGTCACTATTGGATCTATATCTCAAAGAGATCATAATAGAGGGAAAATGACCTATATGTGCAAAAAATGTTTGCAGCAGCTCTTTTTGTAGTGGCAAGGAATTGGAAATGAAATTGAGTGGATACACGTTAATTGGGGAATGGCTGAATAAGTTATGGCATATGAATATAATGGAATATTATTGTTCTATAAGAAATGATGAACAGGCTGATTTCAGAAAAGCTTGAAAGAGATTTACATGAATTGTTGCTGAGTGAAGGGAGCAGAACTACATGGATAAAGCAAGATTATGTGATGATCAGCTATGATGGATTTGACTTTTCTTAGCAATGTAATGATCCAAGACAATTCCAATAGATTTGGGATGGGAAATGTCATCTGTGTCCAGCAAAAGAACTATGGAGACTGAATCTGAATCAAAACATATTATTTTCAATTTTTTGCTGTTGTTGTTTGCTTTTTCTTTCTCATTTTTCCCCTTTAGATCTTATTTTTCTTTCACAATATGATTAATACAAAAATGTATTTTTGAATAAATAAATAAAAGCTTGTTCCTTTGCCTCACATCCTCTCCCCCCTTTGGTTTACCCTTCTTTATCACTGATACTTTATTCTGTGAACATCAGTGGACTTTCCCCCCCAATCTATAATTTGCAGCCATTGCTATCTCCAAATTCAACATGCTACTACTCTCTTGGCCTTGAATTCTCTTCTCATTTGCCATATTTTCAGTCTATGTGAATATATTTTGTTTCAAAGCTCTCCTAACTTATACAAGTTACAATTTCTCTTTTGCTCATGAGTGCTCACATACAAGAGTATTAAGAGTTTCTGTATTTTGTCTTTGCTTCTGATGTCATGGAAAATAGACTGTGAAAAAGAGAAAAAATATGAAACAAAGGAAGAAATATTACAAAACCTGGGGCTATTATTCCCACCAATGTGAAGGTTCCTCCCTTCTCAAAAATAAATTAAAAAAAATACAAAAGCATCCTTTTTGTCATTTCTTCATAATACAAAAGGTTGCATTTATATATAGTATGCTATATGCCGGCATGATGTTAAGTCCATTTTCCAAATGTTATCTCATTTGATCCTTACAACAATTCTTTAAAATAGATGCTGTTATCATTTTCCCATTTTTACACTTATGGAAACTGAGAATAAGTGACTTGCACAGAGTCACACAAAACTAGTAAGTGTTTGAGGTTGATATGAATTCAGGCATTTTTTTAATCCAAGTTTGGCACTGCATCAGCTAGCTGACTCTGGAGTCAAATCTTCTGGGTTCAAATCTTGCCTTTGATTCCTGTTGCTTGTGTGAGGGTGAGTTATCTCACCTTCTCTGAACCTCAGTTTTTTTTAGGATGCCTGACTAAATGACTTCTAAATTTCTGTCCAGCTCTAAATCTTTGATCCTGTGAGCCTAGGGCCCACATATGTAAACTTGGAAAAAGCCTATTCCATGGTTTTTCTACTTCATCAGTAAGTGAGGAGCTTGGATTAAATGTTGAAAGCAAAAGACAATGACAAAAAAAGCCTAAAGATGGTAAACCATTTTAAAATAGTATAATAATAGTAAATACACATTGTTGGCAAAATGAATGAAAGAGCATTTACTGAGCATGAACTATGTGCTGAGTTCTATATTAAGTTCTAGAGATACAAATTAAAAACCAAGGAACTCATATTTTGATGAAAACAACAAAAACTAAGAAAAAAATTAAGACATGATAAATATGTTTGTTGCAAGGCTAGCTAGGGAGCACAATGTATAGTAGCAGGTTGAAGTTAGGAAAAAACTCAACTTCATGAATTCAATTATGGCTTGAGACCACTTACTAGCTGTGTGACCATGGGCAAGTCCACACTTTTACCCTGTTTTGCCTCCATTTACTTATCTATAAAATGAAACTAGAGAAGGAAATGGCAGAAACACCTCTGTATCTTTGCCAAGAAAAACTCCGAATGGGTCCACAAAAGCTGTGGACACAAACCAAACAACATCAAAACCTATTTGTAAAAATTGTTTCCATTTTCATCATCAATAGTAATCTCTCCTTCTCCTCAACACCTTGCATAATCAAGTAAAAAGAGTCCTGAATCTGGAATCAGAAGGCCTCAGATCAAATTCTAGCCATGTCCACTTGTTACCTACTTGACATTAGGTAAAGCCACTTGTTCTTAGTTTTCTCATCTGTAAAATGAAAGGATTCAAGTATTTGCCCTTGGAATTCTCTTCCAGATTTGGATCTATGATATTTGTGTATAACCTCAAATCACAAGAGGCAATTCAAAGTTTTGGACAAAACATTAAGAGACTAGAGGTGGTATTTTGAGTGATGTCTGACTTTGTAACCCTATTTGGGATTTTCTTGGCAAAAAATACTGAAATAGTTTGCCATTCCCTCCTCTATCTCATTTTACAAATGAGAAAATTGAGGCGAACAAAGCAAAGTAACTTACCAAGATCATACAGATAGGAGGAATCTGAGGCCAGATTTGAATTCAAGTATAGTCTTCCTGACACAGGATCCAGTACTTTATCTGCTGTGCCATCTAGCTGACCAGGAAGACACTAAGTAGGAATAATTATTCAGAGATATTCTACATTATAACAGTATTATCACAAGCCTGCTTGCACATGGGGATGTGGGAGACAAACCCTTCCCAATCAGCTCATAAATGGTAGCATTTACACAAATAAAGTGAGAGATTATAATAATAATAGTTAATATCTCTACAGGGCTTCAAGATTTACAAAGCACTTTATACACATATATGTGTGTGTATAAAATCTCATATGAGCAAATGATGAAATTAGTGACTAAGGAGTTGACATCAGGTACAAACAATGCAATAGTGTGTTCAAAAAGTGGTGAGGAAATCTAAATGCATTTTTAGATCGGGTAAGGCACGGGCAAATTATCACTCTCTTCTCTCTTCCAGTTAACCACAGAAGGCTTCTTAAAGCTCCTGTTGCTGAGCTTGCCTAATGCTACACATGTCCCACCTCTTAAAGCCTCAACATAAACAGCCCTCATGCTGTTTTTTGCTAATGATTAAAGTCTATCTCTTCCCAGTTTATAACAATCTAGCTGCATCTTTCTGTTTCTCCACACTATTATTGTATCTTATTATTCATTTTAGAGGCAGCAAGGTGATTACAGTTACTAGAAACACTAGACCTTGGAATTAGAAAGAGTCCATGAGTTCAAATCCAAATTGCATATTTAATCATGATGTGGGCCTGAACAAGTCACTTAACCCTATTTACCTCAGTTTCCTCATCTGTAAAAAGAGTTGGAAAAGAAATGACAATCCACTCCAGTGCCTTTGCCAAGGAAATCCCAAGTGGAGTTATGAAGAGTCAGATATGATCAAACATCACTCATTTTGACATTTGATTACATACATAAATTACATAAATTGTATTTTGTTTTATATGTGTATGTCTTGTTGAGAGATTGTAAGCTTTCACTTGGGGGAGTAATCATGTCTTAAATGCTTTAATTTTCATGATGCTCTAAGGTTTCATGGATTGACAATCAATTTCACCTTTAATTCAGTGGCTATGCAGCAGCAACACACATAATAAACCTACAGCAAAACTATAGAAAAACTTCAAATAGTAGAGCACTGGAGATGTATATGGTGGATGTGAATGGGATACAAAGATCTCTAAAGAAGAATAAGAGTGAACGGAATCTTCAAGGAACAGTATGATAAAAAAAAAAAAAAGAAAAAGAAAATGAGCTAATCATAAGGCAATAGTGAAGGCTGAAGCAGGGACAGCCAGGCTGCTCTACTGGAACCTTTTTTGATATTGGGAGAAAGAAACTCATATCATTGAGTCAAATTCCTGGGGAGAACTTTTGGGAGAACATGATAAAGAACAAGAATGGATGGATTTCAAACTGCACCATTGAAAGGAATTGATGAGATCATAAATCTATTTGAGTTTAAGATCCATAAAATACATCCTTCACAACAATTCTGTGAGGTAGGGAACACCATACTCATTTGACAAATGAAAGAACTAAGCCTTAGAAGGATTAAAGTATTTGCCAAAATCATAATTTAGCATTGGATAAATTTACCTAGCAAATGGTAGATCTAGAAATCTGACTTTTGTATCTTTTACATCTTTCCATTCACCACCAACACCATTCCACCATTTAATAAGAGTTCTTGAGGACAGAGTGGCTGCACAAAAGAAACTTGTGTATTGAATTCAAGTTGAGGAGAGGCAGATGGAGCAGAGAAATGAGATCCCATGAAGTAGATACATTTGAGATATTCATAACCCCATAAAATCTGAATAACTGGTCCCTTCAGGTATTTTTATTTGTATCTTTATTTAGTATTTCTAAAAAATTGATATTTGGGATATTTTTATTTAGTATTTCTAAGAAATTTTTACATCATGATAGCTTCCAACAGATACAGTAGGCATGAAAGTAAGTACATTGACCATGATACATTTGGGAGACAACCATATTCCTGGAAATAGCCATTATTTCTTTACATTTTACATAATCAGTAACTCTTTCTGGTGTTTCATTTAGCCCTAAATAACATAAATTCATTTCTGCCTAATAGCCCTTTAATACATGATCCCCTGTTTTTTGGGGGTTTTTTGGATAATTATTATCCAATGACCATTTAAAAATGGAAACATATTGAAAGACTTAAGTGAACATCAGCTCTTCTGTTTACTAGTTGGGATCGCTAGCTTGACTTAGCCTTGACCAATTAGAGTCCCGATTTCCTCAAATTAAAATAAGACATTTGTAATGATAAAAATGAAATAACATATATGTGAACATGTTTTGTAAGCACCATATTGCTGTAAACTATTATTATCTTAGATTTTATAATATTATTACTACCACTGTGCTGACAAATGACTTATGTGATTAAATTCTCCATCTCTAATGACTTTCTTTTATCAGGAGCCTAATGTTAATTCCAGATTGAAATGAATATCTTCCTCCCTAGATATATATGCATCTCAATATCAAAGGGGTAGCAAGATGATACAATGGACAGCATGCCAAGCCTGAAGTGAGGAGTCAATCTGACTTGAGAGGCTTACTAGCTGTATGATCCTGGGCAAGTCACTTAATCCTATTTGTCTTAATTTTGCATCTGCTAGAGAAGGAAATGGTAAACCACTTCATAATCTTTGTCAAGAAAACTCCAAATGGTGTCATGAAGAAGAGTCAAGCAAGACTCAAATGACTGACAACAACAATTCAAAATGAAAAAGTATGACTCTTAATTTTGGTTCCATCATTTAACATTCTACATGACCTCGTGCAAGTCTCTCTAAGCCTAAATATAATAACATAATAATAATAATAATAATAATAATAATAATAATAATAATGATACATCTCTGCTTATCTGAAAGAGTTGTGGACAGTATGAAACCTGATAATGTTTGGGAGAATAAATTGTAAGACATAACAACTATTGCCTCAAAAGTGACACTGATGTTGTTTTGTTTAATCTTATTTTTATGTGGAAATATATTCTGCCTTTCTTTATCTTTCTCTTGAAAAAGGTTCTACTTTTTGTTGGGATATGTAAATTTCAGATCAGCTTTTGGGAACATGAATAAATCTCTTTTTAAAAACAAAAAAAAAAGTAAAATTGAATCTTTTATTTCAATTATCAAGCATTTTTCTCCCTTCTCCCTTCTTTCTCTTCCTCCCCAAAATAAGAAAAACAAAATCTTATAACAAATAAACTTAGTTAATCAAAATCAAGTCTTATATTGACCATATCTTAAAATCTGTGTGTCTTGATTTGCATATTAGTCCTTTACTTCTCTGGCAGGAAGTTGGTCGCATTCTTCGTTTTTTATTCTCTGAATTCATTTCTGATTGTTGAACTGATCAGAATTGTTAAGTCTTTTAAAATTGTTTATTTTTACAAAGATAATGTTGTGGTATAAATTGTTCTCTGGGTCCTATTCAGTTTATTCTCTGCATCAGTTCACACAAGTCTTTCCAGATTTCTTTGAAATGTTCTTTCCTCATTTCTTATCGTATTCTATAATATTCATATATTTGGTGTTCCACAATTTTCATATATTCAATTATTATCAATTGATTGGCACCACCTCCCCCCCACCTTAATTGCTAATTCGTTTCCAGTCCAAAATGAGATAGTATGAATATTTTTGTATATATGGGAGACACAAAGTTCTTAAAGTTGCTAGCCAATCGCAATCTCAAGCATATGCTGCCACATACTCCACAGGATTATTATTGGGGAAAGCACTTTGTCAGCATCAAAGCACTACATAAATACAGCAAGGTGACACAAAAAATAGAGTACCAATTGAAATAAATAAAAGGAAAGTCATTCAAACTGTTTTTTGTAATCTAGTAGAAAAAGCATAGATCTTAGAGTCAAAAGAAGCCTGGTGTTGTACACATAGAGTCATAGATGGTACAGCACATAGACCTGGAATTAGGAAGATCTAAGTTCAAATGAAACCTCTGACCCTTGTAGCTACATGATCCCAAGCAAGTCATTTAACCCTTATCTGCCTTCAATGGCAAAAAGAGCTGGAGAAGGAAATGACAAACCATTTTACCATCATTGCCAAGAAGACCTCAAATGGGGTCATAGAGAATCAGATAGAACTAAAACATTTAAAACCATTAATCAATTGTTGGACATATCAATTGCTTACTTTTTTTAGTTATAAAGAGTGCTTCTAGGAATATTTTTGTATAGATATATTTTCTTTAGCATCAATAGCTTCCTTAGTGTAGAGTTAGGACTTGGAAAGTTGTTACTACATCTCACGGCCATAGTAGATATTCAGAATCACTTGTTCAGAAAAAAAAAAAATAGAAATTTACATTAAAAAGAAAATGTTTCCACAAAGGAGAATTCATGTAATAAATTAGAGGAATTCAGAATTTAGTCTGAGTCCAGGAAAAATTCTTGGCCGAAGAATGAGGAAAATCATGCATGGAGCTTAGCTATTTTTTATCTTCTTTTGAATGGATAATTCCCAAAATAGTTATCTTGATTTGGTAAAATTGTCAATGTAGACTATTATCATAGCTAAAATTTATCCTGAGATCTTAGTCTTATCCATAGTAGACTTTTATGTATGCCTTGTGAGACTTTCTCAGTCCAGCCAATTCATAACATAGTATTTTAAAAATGAAAGTGACTTTAAATATTATCTAGTCCCATCTCACTATTTGAAAGATAGGGAAACTGATTCACAGAATAAAAAAGTGACCACAAGGCAAATAATGGATGAGCTATTATTCAAACTCAGTGGGAAAACAGATTACAAATAGTTAAGAAGTAAATATGTAGTGAGGAAGTTGAAAGACAACATCCTTCCAAAAAATTGAGAAATGAAAGACTAGAAAGAGATACTCCTACACTTTAAAAAAATGCTTAAAGGTCTTGGGAAGGTTTTTCTAGAATTTAGAAAATAAATAAAAAGAAATTACTGGAATTCCACTCCCAATTTCTCCCCAGAGTTCCAGTCCCAAATTTCTAACTCTCTGGTGAATATCTTCACTGTTGTCCCAGTATCATCTGATATTCAAAATGTTTAAAACTGGATTCACAATATGTTCTATTCAAATTAATCTTATCTGATAAATTTTGGAAAATGAAGAGCAGGCCTTCTAGTTTAGACTTAAGAAAAAAGCTTTATTCTAAAGGAAAAAAATGGACTCATTATCTTCATTCTCCCACAAACCCCAAACTTAATCTTAACCCCAAATTTGGATCTTCTCCAAGATATTCTATTTCTATTATTAAAGTCACCATCCAGCCCTCTTTATGGTAGCCAGAAATTGGAAACTACGTGGATGCCCATCAATTAGAGAATGGCTAAATAAATTATGGTATATGAATGTTATGGAATATTATTGTTCTGTAAGAAATGACCAGCAGGATGAATACAGAGAGGCCTGAGTTGAGTGAAAATGAGCAGGACCAAGAGGATCGTTATACACTTCAACAACAATACTGTATGATAATCAATTTCTAATGGGACGTGGCCATTTTCAACAATGAGATGAACCAAATCAGTTCCAATAGAGCAGTAATGAAAACTGAATCAACTACACCCAGCAAAAAGAACTCTGGGAGATGATTATGAACCATTATATAGAATTCATAATCCCTCTAATTTTGTCCGCCTGCATTTTGGATTTCCTTCACAGGCTAATTGTACATTATTTCAAAGTCTGATTTTTTTTGTACAACAAAACAACTGTTTGGACATGTATACATATATTGTATTTAATTTATACTTTAACATATTTAACATGTATTTGGTCAACCTGCCATCTGGGGGAGGAAAAGAGGGGGAAAATTAGAACAAAAGGTTTGGCAATTGTCAATGTTGTAAAATTACCCATGCATATATCTGGTAAATAAAAACTATTAAAATTTAAAAAATAATAATAAAGTCACCATCACCAACCCATTCACTCACACTCAAAACCTTGGTGACATCAATGACTTCCCTCTTTTTCACCTCCCATATGAAATTACTAGGAAAGGACTCTTAATTCTGTCTCTGAAATCTCTGTTGTATCCGTTCCTTTTATTTCATTTCCTCTGCCAATCAATACCATAGTTCAGGTCCTTATCACCTCTCCCTTGGACTATTTATCAGTCACCTAAATAAGCCTTAACAAAAATATTTTAAGTTTCCATTATTTTCCAAACATTGTGCTAAACAGGAGTCATACTGGCACATATTTAAAAGTGATTTTTGTAAAGATTAGATTTATGTTACCTCCCCATGTTCAATGAGCTCTAATTATTCCATATTATTTCCAGGATCAAATATAAATTCTATTTTGGACTTTAAAACTCCTCATAATCCAAGACCTTCCTATCTTGCCAGTCTTTTAAACTTTACTCCCTTCTATTCATTCTGCATAATGCTGTAACATGTAATTTCTTGAACAACACAATCCATTAACCATGTCTGTACCATTTTGAGAGCCATCTCTAGTCATCCCAATTCTATCTTGCCACTGGACCCAGTTGGCTTTGAAGGAGAAAATGAGGCTGGTGACTTTCCACAACCTATCCTCACTTAAATCTATTTCACTTGCATGTCAAAGCATTACCTCTCTGAAGTCATGGACCTCTTTGAGAACAAAGGACAAATAAGAATAACCATACATTGCACAGGCTGTTCAGCATCCTTGGAATGCCCTGCTTCCTCACCACCCCCCTGGCTTTCTTAAAGACAAAGCTCAACTTTCACCTCCAAAGTTCTTTCTAAACCCTTCAGATGCTGATGATTTCCCCTCTCAGACTACTTTCTATCTTCTTTGATTAGATCTTGTATGTACTTAGTTATTTACATGTTGCTTTCTCCATTAGAATGTAAGTTCTGTGCGGGTAAGCACTGGTCTTTTGCCTTTGCGTCAAAAGTATTTTGACACAAGTATGTGGCATATCATAAGTGCTTAACAAATGCAAGAAATTGATTTCTTGACATATACTTACTTCATTAAATCTAAGTCATGAGCTATCTTCCAAAGATTCACTTTAAAAGAAAATCAGAAGCAGAAAAGAAGGAATTTGGAGGCCAACTTAGGTAAATCCTACCACTATACATAAAAAGAAACTGAGACACACAAAAATAAGGTGACTTGACTGTCTTCCTGCTAATATGTTTAAGAATTTAAAATTAAGTCTAGCTCTTCTATTTGGGAACTCTTTCCACTGTCCCACTCTTGTTCTTAAGTGGATTCTAAATTGGTCATGTACACCTTATGGTCTACTAAAGGGGAGAATACAAAATTATTTTCGTTTGATGTGTGGTAGAATTTCACTTCTTCAAAAAAGAACTGAGAAAAAAATTTCCTCTAAGGCAATGGGGGTGAAGTGATTTGTCCAAGGTCGCACAGCTAGGAAGCATTAAGTGTCTAAGAGCAGATTTGAACTCAACTCCTCCTGATTTCAGGGATGATGATTTTCAGGGATCCACTGCACCACCTAGCTGCCCCCTTAGAAATGTACATACAAATCTGCTCAGTTGCAAAGACTCTTTGTCCCAAGAGTTTTGCTCTGGGGTTTAGTTAAGCTGCATACTAACAAAGCTGATGTCATGTTCCAGAGACAGAACAGAAACTCACATGATGAGAAAGTAGAGAAAGCTGATATCATTATTACACAATTTCAGGTATTGTAACTTGGAACTTCATTAATCTCCCAGGTGCCAAAAGCAAGCCTTTTAATCAAATGACAGTGATCATTAATTCATGCACTACTTCTTTTCCAAGTTGATGTGCCAGTATCTGATATAATTGTTCATTACTTTCTGATCCTGTGAACAATCTTGTTCAACTTTCAAAACATTTATGAGTTAGCACTTAAATTTTTAAAAACTTATTTTTAATTCATGGGATCAAACAATCATTGCTACAATATAGTATGATAAAAAAAATATTTGAAGGATTTAAACACAGGTCTTCCTGATACTGAGTCTTGGGCTTAGTATCTATTTCATTACCTAGCCACCTCTTGGTAAGCTCCCACCAAACTATAGTGATGAGGCTTATGGGCTGGCAATATTTATTTATAAAAGCTTCATATCTTTTAAAGCTACAATTGTAGCATACACATAAAAATGATACAAACATATTATGTATAACTTGCTATTCCTTTTTAAATATTTAATAAATTTATCATGTACATTTTTCTTTCTTTTCTCTTTCTTTCTTCCTTCCCCATCCCCCATGCCAGTCCTACTCTAGAGATGGTGACCATTAGCCACAATAGCTGATAGAATGTTAGACTTTAATCCTTCTTCTAACTTACAGCAATTAGCTATGCTACTCAGTTAAGTAACAACATTTTTGAATCTCATTTTCCTTACCTGTAAAATGGGAACATTAATACTACGTAACTCACAGGACTATTGTGAGAATAAAATTAAAATGATTACATTGGTATGTTAAGTTCTTTCTAGAAGCATCTTAAAGTGTTATAAAAATATTCATTCACTGTTAACTCATTATTAACTCACTGTTCCCAATTTAGGTTTACATATGATTTTTAAGTTTTACGATGAACTTTCTTCATACCAACTTACCAAGTGACTTTTGGTGTTTCCATTTCACAGGTGAAATGGAAATTGAGACTCAGAAAAGCTGTTCCTTAACCAAAGTCACAAGACATAAACCTAGAATATTTTAGTCTAAATCCAATATTCTTTCCATTAAACTAATAGATTTTTTTCAGGGATTGCACCAAAGTCCAGAAAGTTCTCATGTGCTTTAAATCTCTAATCAGTTTGGCTGCAGATAAAACTGAAATGATAATAATATCTAGGGTTCATACAATACTTTGAGGTTTGCAAAGCATGTTATCTCAGTTGATACTCAGTTGAAACAATATTAATTGCATTTAAAGGTGTACCTATTAAAGATGAGATCAAATATGTTACACAATTCAATGATTTTTAATAACAAATAACATAACAAATAACATATAACAAATAAACATATAAACATAACATAATAAATAACAAATAACAAATAAAAGATAGCTTCTATAGGTAAGAATCCTATAACCACAGCGGTCTCTCTGGAGAATGGAAACTCACTGATATCCTAAGCCATGATTTGGGAACTTTACCACTGCTTACTAATGACTCAGAGAGACAGTCACACACACACACACACACACACACACACACACACACACACACACACACACACACAGAGGAAGATGGCTTCTCTGATTGTAGATGTGAGGTATATATAAATAAATACTGCCAACCTGCAAGCCGCATCACCATAGTTTAGTGAAAGCTGACCAAGAGGGATAGAGCCCTAGTCTCAGGGCTCTGTTAGTTTTTAGTATAATTATAATTCATCATTGCCTACACATATGCTCTAGTCTGACTAGCCTATTTTTGATTCTCCCTTGCCTATCAGATTAGTAACACAATGGATAGAGTGCTGAGCTTAGAGTTCAAATCCAGCTTCAGGCACTTACTAGTTGTGTGACCCTGGGCAAGTCATTGAACCCTATTTACCTCAGCTTCTTCATCTGTAAAATAAGCTTGAGAAGGAAATAGCAAACCATTACAATATCTTTGCCAAGAAAACCCCAAATGGGCTCAGAGAGAGTTGGACAAAACTGAACCAATTGAAAAACAATTGCCAACTCTCTTCCCCATTCGTGGGAATAAATACTCTTTGCAATCTAAGACTATAAGATTCTGCCTTCTCACTTTGATCTCTTACAACCGCTAAAATTCTTGAAACATCAACTTAGGTTGTGCTTGTAATCTCTTAGTAAATGCCCTTTTTGATTGCCCATTTTTAGCTCTCCCTAAAATTGTTTTGAATATATCTAATATGTTTAAATATCTACTTAACTCTTTCCTTTGCAAGCTCCTTGAGAGTGGAGATTATTTTGTTTTTATCTTTGTATTCTTGATCCTAGAATAGAGAACAAAGTAAGTACATAAAATACTTATTATATTAGAGAAGATGTACATATAGTAGGTATATAATAAGTAATTATAAAAATTAATTGGAGTGGCTAAGAATAAATGTATATCAGTACACTGAATTACATTGGAGTATTTTTCAATTTAGATTTGATGGAATTGAATGCTAGACTTGAATTCAGGAAAACTTGTTCAAATTTTTCCTATTATCACTATTTATATGACCATTGATATATCAAAACTTCCTCTAATGCTGTTGACCTGATCAGCCACCTTTCTCAATCTTAAGTACAGGGACTGCAAAGTAGAAATTTTGTTCAATTTTTATAGCCAAGATGTTTATATAGTACCAATTAAATGAGAAAATTTACCTCCTTCAGTGACTAAAATTCCTTGCTTGTATCCCCCTGGAAAAGTCTATTTTTGATTGGTAAGGTATATCTTGTCTCTTATTCTCTGAGAGAAAAGAGGTCACTGAGGGAGGCTCTAATAAACTATGCCTGTCTGTGAAAAGTAGGAAAGAACAAAAAATCTAGCTTCAGATAGAAATAAATAGAGATTTGTCTGAGAAGTTTGCACCAGTCTCCCTAATTCTGCTTCCAGTACACATCACTTAGGAAAGAAAACTATCATGTCCCTCTTTCCTCTCCCTCTCCCTTTTCCCCTTGTTCCCTCTCTTCTTCTCTGTCCCTCTTTCTCTCTCCCCAGTTTTCTCCCTCTCTCTTCTCCTCTCTCTTTCTCCTCCACCTCCAACCATTTTCCCTATTTCTATTTTCTGGGAAAAAACAGAATTATTCTAGTTCCTTAATCCTAAACAAACCCAATGCAATTTTCTCTCATCTCTCATTCAGTCTTCTATTTGCCTCTAGATGTGTCTCCTTCACTGTTTTCAAATTCTCTGTTTTATTGAAGTCATCATCCAATTCACTCTCTTTTCCATAGATATCACTGTGGTAGGACAGAGACAAGTTGATTAGTGATGACTTGAGATACAGTGGAGGAATTTGGTATCTTCAAAGTCTCACCAAGCACTGAGTATTTCACAGCACCTGCTTCACCTGCTTCATGGCTGTTGGGGGAAAAAATTGTTCTCATCCACCCCACTTCACCAGAGGAAGTCTTTACAGACAAGGGGATAGAGACCCTCCTAATTAGCTATAAAGAGACTACTTGCTTATCCCTAACCTGGTTTAGCTTATCTACCAAAACTGGGGTGTGGTTGCTGTGCATGTTACAGCTTCTTGGAACCATAAGTGAGAGATGAATCAGATGATCCATCAAAGGTAGAAAGCAGTCTTGTAAAGGTCTCAGCAGCTCTCACCCCAGAGGTACTAGTCTTCTCTGAACACAACCTACCATTCTACCTCATTTAAATCCAATTTATGCATGAATCAAAAGACATCACCCAAAACTAAAATGGAGGAAGTGTTAGTTTATGATTTTTTGTTTGCAGATGATTGTACACTAAATGAAACCTCAGAAGCTGAGGTGCAACAAGAGATGAATGAATTCTCTGCTGCTTGTGCTAATTTTGGCCTAACAATTAACACCAAGAAAACACAGGTACTATATCAGCTAACACCACATCATCCATATGTGGAACCATCCATTACAGCAAATAGAGAAGTTTTGAATGCTGTGGATAAGTTCACTTACTTTGGCAGTATACTTTCCAGGGATGAACACATTGAAAATTGCCAGAGCTAGCTCAGGGTTTGGGAGGCTCCAAAGGAAAGTGTGGGAGAGAAGAGGTATTTGACTACCAAACTGAAGGTCTGCAGAGCTGTTATGCTGATCTCATTGTCTTATGCCTATGAAACCTGAAAAGTATGCCAACTCCATGTCAGGAAACTGAATTGCTTTCATTTGTATTGTCTTAGGAAGATTCTGAAGATCATTTGGCAGCATAAAATAACAGACACTAAGATCCTTTCTCAAACCAAATGGCCAAGCATTCAAACTCTATTGCAGAGAACACAGTTCCTTTGGGCTGACTTGCCAAAAAGACTTGCCACAGGACAACCGCTCATGAGGTGGTCAGAAAAAGCAGTGCAATGACACTCTCAAGATCTCTCTTAACTTTAGAATTGATTGTATGACATGGAAGACACTAGCATAGGACTGCCCAGCATGGCGTGCTCTCCTCAGAGAAGGTGTTGTGCTCATGAGCAAAACAGAATTCTTAGCTCAAAAGATATATGATATGCACAGACGTAGAGAATCCACTTCAAATGTTCCTGGGAATTATCTGTGCCTGACCTATGGTCAAGCATTCTGAGCTTGTATTGGTCTGATCAGCCACAGTCAAACACTCCAACAACTCTAACATAATGAAGTCATTTTGATCCTCTTCAAGAAGGAAGGACAACAACCAACCAACTCTTTTATTATATTTTACTTTTTGAAAAAAAAACATATACAGAAGAAAAATAGCATTTATTAAGTTTCTACTGTGTATCAGGCAGCATGCTAAACTCTTTATAAATATTATTTCATTTGATTCCTTGCAACAACCCTCAGAGGTAGATGCATTAAACAACTGAAGTTTTTTCAGTTCAGTTCAGTTGTTCAATCGTTTTAGCAATATCCATTTGGGAACCCACTTAAGGTTTTCATAGGGGAGAAGAGAGAGAGAGAGAGAGAGAGAGAGAGAGAGAGAGAGAGAGAGAGAGAGAGAGAGAGAGAGAGAGAGAGAGAGAGAGAGAGAGAGAGAGAGAGAGAGAGAGAGAGAGAGAGAGAGAGAAAGAAGGAGGAGAAAGGGAGGAGAGGGGGAGGAAGGGAGGAGGAAGGAAGGAAGGAAGGAAGGAAGGAAGGAAGGAAGGAAGGAAGGAAGGAAGGAAGGAAGGAAGGAAGGAAGGAAGGAAGGAAGGAAGGAAGGAAGGAAGGAAGGAAGGAAGGAAGGAAGGGAAGAAGAGAGGGAGGGAAGAAGAGAGGGGAGAAGGAGGAGGAAGGGAGAGGGAGGGAGGAAGGAAGGGAGGGAGGGAGGAAGGAAGGAAGGAAGGAAGGAAGGAAGGAAGGAAGGAAGGAAGGGAAGGAAGGAAGGAAGGAAGGAAGGAAGGAAGGAAGGAAGGAAGGAAGGAAGGAAGGAAGGAAGGAAGGAAGGGAAGAAGAGAGGGAGGGAAGAAGAGAGGAAGGAAGGAAGTGAGAGAGGAAGGGAGGGAGGGGGAAGGAAGGAAGAGAGGAAGGAAGGAAGGGAGGAAGGAAGAGAGGAAGGGAGGAAGGGAGGAAGGAAGGGAGGAAGGAAGAGAGGAAGGGAGGAAGGGAGGAAGGAAGAGAGGAAGGGAGGAAGGGAGGAAGGAAGGGAGGAAGGAAGAGAGGAAGGGAGGAAGGGAGGAAGGAAGAGAGGAAGGGAGGAAGGAAGAGAGAAAGGGAGGAAGGGAGGAAGGAAGGGAGGAAGGAAGGAAGGAACCCTAAACCATGAAATAGAAGTTTGAGACTCTTTACACAGGATATCTTTTTGGCTCATTTAAAAAAAAAAAATCTAAATGCTAAAAGCCTTCTTTCTCTCCTGAAAGCCTTAGCTCATAGAATGATAGTTGATTCCACATGTTGTAACTCACCATTCCAAGCCAGCTGTGTTCAACGGGAATGATAACAAATGAAAAAACTCTACCTGGGCAATTATCCTGCCTCTTTCATGTGCTAGCACTCTCACTTTAGTCTTTTCACTATCCTAGCAGGTCATGTTGCTTATATTTGCAAGACTTCTGTGGAGTACACCTGAGTTTATTTATATTCTGTGGAACAGCTGCCTTTCTTTGTTGTCAATCACAATGAATATGAGTGAGTAATACTCTATCCTGGACCAAATTCCAACCCTAGGCAGACTGACCCCACTTCCTTTTTGGCCAGGGTCAGTAGGCTAGAAGAACTGGAACATGTTATAGACAGAGCATACCTGGTTTTAGGGAGGTTATACAGCCAAGCCTTGCCTGAGATCCTTATAGACAAGCAAATAAAATGTTGGCTAGATCAGAAGTGTCAAACATTTGTATAGCACATAAAGCTTTCAGTACAGCTGCCTCAGATTAAGATGTAATTGGAAAATGTTTAACAATATATATATTAAGTACATGAAGAAACATAGGTATTATTAGCATGTGGTTTCTAAGTCAATATGTGGCTTGCAAGGATTCTTATGTATGTTTTAGTGACTCTGTGTGAGTTTGACACCATTGAGTAAGATGACAATAATAATTAAGTGGTTGAATAAATGATTCCAAAAGATATTCATGGATGAATCAGCATCAGCTTGGGGAAAGGTTTCTAAAAGAGCTCCCCAGGGATCTATCCTTGCCCAAATGCTCCTTAACCTTGTTACTAATGACTTGTACTGAGGCATCAATAGCATGCATATCAAATTGGCATCTCACATAAAGGTAAGAGGGAAAGCTGAGATCCTCCTTACGAGTGGGGATTCAAAAATAATCTTGACAGGCTAAAATAGCAGGTGGGGATCAATAAGAATTTATTAAGCATCTACCATGTGTCAGGCACTGTACAAAGTACTGGTAGCTATACACAGAAAAGTAAGCCATAACCCCAGCTCTTTAGGAGCTCACAATCTAAGAAGAACAATATGAGAATAACCATGTATAGGGGCAGCTAGATGGTTCAGTAGAAAGAGCACTAGCCCTGGAATCAGGGGGCCTGAGTTCGAATGTGTCCTTAAACTCTGAACACTTACTAGCTTTGTGACTCTGAACAAATCACTTAGTGCCAATTACCTTGCCAAAAAAAAAAAGGAAAAAAAGAAAATAACCATATATAAACAAGTTACGTATAGACTAATTGGAGGTAAACTTAAAGAGAAGGCATTAAAATTAAGGTTAATTTTACTTGGAACTTGAAAGAAGCCAGGAGAAGGGTGAGAATCCCAAGATGGGACAGTCAGAGAAAATGCTTATAGTTGGACAATAGAATGTCTAATCCTAGGGACAGTAAGAAGGTCACTATCACAGGATGGCAAAGTATAGGGGTGGGGTAGGTAGGTGATATAAGAAAACTGGAAAGGTCAAAGCTGGAAAAATTAATTTAATAAGGATAAATGTGATCTCATACTTGGTTTCAAAAAATCAACTGCAAGAGTACCTACTTTTATCATAGTTTAAATAAAGCAGCATCTCAAAGAGAAAATGGACTTCAAAGAATGTGTGGTCTATCTTATATGTGAACCAGTAGGTATCCTTTTTCCAATATCCTTGAAAAATACATGAACTTATGCTAAGTGAAGTGAGTTGAACCAAGAGAACATTATACACAGCAACAAGATTATGTGATGATTTAACTGTGATGGATGTGGCTCTTTTCAACAACGAGGTGACCCAGAGTAATTCCAATAGACTTGTGATGGAGACAGCCATCTGCATCCAGCTGAATGTGAATCACAACATAGTATTTTCACCTTTGTTGTTGTTGTTTGTTTGCTTGTTGTTTTGGGGGGTTTTTTTGCTCTCATTTTTTTTTCTTTTTGATCTGATTTTTCTTTTGCAGTATGATAAATGTGGAAATATGTTTTACCTATATTGGATTACTTGCTGAATGGGAGAAGGAGGAGTCCGGGGGGTGGAGGAAGAAAAACTTGGAACACAAGGTTTGCAAGAGTGAATGTTGAAAACTATCTTTGCATGCATTTTGAAAAAAAAACTATTACAAAAAAGTAAAAAAGAAAAATAGTCATCCAGCTTTGCTTAAGAATTTCCAATAAGAGGTATCTTGGCACCTTCCAAGATACGCCAATGTGTTTTTGAACTGTTCTGATTATTTCAAGGTTTTTGACTACCTAAAAATGAAATTATGATCATTAAGTGCCTACATTATTCAAGAAAAGGAAGATCTAATTTATACTAAAATGTTTTGCAAGCACTTTCTGTGGTAGCAAGATAATTGGGAATAAAGTTTAGGCCCATCAATTATTTACTGGGTATGTAGCATGTGAATATGATGGAGTATTATTGTGCCACAAGAAAAGGCAACTATGAGGATATCAAAGAATTATGGGAAAATGACTAGAAGAGTTATGCAACTTGCCAAAAAGGTATCTCCTCATTCTCCCTAGTTTCTATTAACTTCCCCTCTAATTTGTTGTTGAATCATTTCAAATCATGTCCAACTCTTTGTGACTCCATTTGGAATTTTCTTGGCAAAGATATTTGAGTGATTTGTCGGTTCCTTCTCTTGTTCATTTTACAGGTGAGGAAATGGAGACAAACAGGGTTATAAGTGACTTACCCAGGGTCACACACCTATTAAGTGTCTGAAGCGAAATTTGAACCCAGGGAACTGAGTCTTTCTGACTTCAAAGTCCAGCACTTTGTACACTATGGTGTCACCTAGCTGCCCCTCACCTCTAATTGTATCTTCTATTTTCTCTTTATATAGATCTTTATACACGCCAGGCTATTGATAATGGCCTTTTTTCCCTTCTTTCTTGCTTTCCTTCCTTCTTTCTTTTTTCCTCTTCCTTTCTTTTCTCATTTCTTTATTTCTTTCTTTCTTCTTTTATTTTTGGTGAAGCAATTGGGGTTAAATGACTTGCCCAGGTTCTCATACCTAGTGTTAAGTATCTGAAGCTGGATTTGAACTCCTGACTCCAGGTCCTACTGACTCCAGGGCCAGTGCACTATCTCCACTGTGCCATCTAGCTGTTCCTATTGCCAGTAGTCTTGACCTTTGTGTTGCCACTGGACTTCAATAACTCTGGGGGAAAAAAAGTGAGGCTGATGACTACACATTCCAGCTTCACTTAAATGCAATTAATTTGCAAATCAAGACATCACTTTCCTGGTGTCATTTCTCCTTCAAAACCAGGGACAAACAGCATCTTCTATAAATTGATTTGTGAATAAAATATTTTTCCCATTACACGGTAAGACTCTGGAAAGCACAAAGTGTCACTACTTTTTCTTTGCATTTCTAGTGCTTACTTAGCACAGTGTCTGGTACATAGTATATACTTAATAATGCTTACTTGCTTGATTAAGGAATATTTTTTGAATAAATGAATAAATCCAATCTGTAGTTTTCATGCCAAAAGATGAGTCTTCCTGACTCTAGGAAAAACATTCTATCCACTGTACTGCCTAGATGCCCTGTTCAAATCCAGCCTCAGACACTCACTAGCAACTCTTGTTGCCTCAGATTCCTTAACTGTCAAATAATAGAATTCACCTCTCAGGATTGTTGTGAGAATCAAATGAAATAATATTTGTAAAGTATTCAGCACAATCTGTACTTGGCACACAGTGATATGTTTATTTCCTTCCTTCCAGGCTGTCTCCAGGTGAAAATAGGAAATCACGAGAATATACTTCAGCTGTGCTACCTGCACACAGCTGTTCATGTCTATTCACTTTCTATAGGTATCTCCACAATGACCACAGACAGATTCTATTGCCTGTGAGTACATGGTTTCTATTGACTATACATGAATTTCTTTAGTTCCCACAAGACATCTGCATCCCAGAGTAACCAGCTTTCTTTCGTATTTGTTATGATGAATTTGTGCTGCTGAAATTGTCCTATACCATTCCCAGTCTTTTTTTCATTTTTTCAAGAAAAAGCATTTTTCTCCTTCCCACACAACCAACCCCCTACTGAGAAAAAAGAAAAGGAAAAAACTTTTTTTTAACAAATATGAATAGTCAAGCAAAATAAATTGCTGCATTGGCTAAGTCCAAAAATGTAAATCTCTGTTCTTTATATTGAATGTATCAACTCTCTCTCAGGAAGTGAATAGTGTGCTATATCACTGCTCCTCTGGAATCATGACTTGTCATTGCATCAATCATAATTCGAGTCTTTCATAATTGAAGAAATGTTCATTTCTCATGGGAAAACTGAGCCAATTTCTTATTTATTTCTTTGTGTTTGTTTATTTATTTATTTATTTATTTGCGAAGCATGTGCATGGGTAATTATTTCAACACTGATCCTTGCAAAATCTTTTTTTTCAAATTTTCCTTTCTTTACCCCCACCCCTTCCCCTAGTTGGCAGGTAGTCCAATACATGTTAAATATGTTGAAATACATATTAAATCCAATATATGTCTACATAGTTGTACAGTTATCTTGCTGCACAAGAAAAATCAGATCAAGAAGGAAGGAAAAGAAAAACTGAAAAAGCAAACAAAATGCAATCAAATAACAGAGAGAGTGAGAATGCTATGTTGTGTTCCACACTCTGTTCCCACAGTTCTCTCTCTGGGTGTAGATGAGTCTCTTCATCACTGAACAAGTGGGACTAGTTTGAATCCTCTCATTATTAAAGAGAGCCACGTCCATCAGAATTGATCATTGTATAGTCTTGTTGCTGATCTCTTGGCTCTGCTCATTTCACTTAGCATCAGTTAATGTTAGCCTCCTCAAGACTCTCTGAAATCATCCTGCTGGTCGTTTCTTACAGAACAATAGTATTCCATAACATTCATATGCCATAATTTATTCAGCCATTCTCCAATTGATGGGCAGCCACTCAGTTTCCAGTTTCTTGTCACTACAAAAAGGGCTGCCACAAACATTTTTTGCACATGTGGATTCCTTTCCCTCCTTTAAGATCTCTTTGGGATATAATCCCAATAGAAACATTGCTGGATCAAAGGGTTTGCACGGTTTGATAACTTTTTGAGCATAGTACCAAATTGCTCTCCATAATGGTTGGATCTATTCACAGTTCTACCAACAATGTATCAGTGTCTCAGTTTTCCCACATCCATCCAACATTCATCTTTATCTTTTCTTGTCATTTTAGCCAATCTGACAGGTGTGTAGTGGTATCTCAGAGTTGTCTTAATTTGCATTTTTCTGATCAATAGTGATTTGGAGTACCTTTTAATGTGACTATATATACTTTCTATTTCTTCATCTGAAAATTGTCTGTTCATATCCTTTGACCATTTGTCAATTGGAGAATGGCTTGAACTATTATAAATTTGAGTGAATTCTCCATATATTTTAGAAATGAGGCCTTTATCAGAGCCTTTGGATATAAAAGCGTTTCCCCAGTTTATTGCTTCCCTTCTAATCTTGTCTGCATTAGTTTTGTTTGTACAAAACTTTTTTAACTTAATATAATCAAAATTATTTGTTTTGTAATCAATAATAGTCTCTAGGTTCTTCTTTGCTCACAAATTCCTTCCTCCTCCACAAATCCTATGTTCTTCTAATTTGTTTATATCATTCTTTATGTCTAGATCATGAACCCATTTTGACCTATTTATTTGTTGGATTTCCTATTATAAAGTGAGCTCCTTGAACGTAGGAACCTAGATTTGATTTGGTTTTTACCTGTCCAGCACTTGGTACTTGCCTGATGCATAAGAATTTAATGAATTCTTGTTGATTAAGAACTGGGGACTGCTTCTACACATAGCTTCTCTTCTCTCCATACACTCGCCATTCTCACATTTTCTAGATCTCTTGGGGTCAATTGCAATATGAACAATTTGCTTTCCAACTACATTACTGAAAATACTGGTTCTTTTAGAAAAAGAAAACTTTTGCCCTGTGGCTGACTGAATTTCTGGAATGTGGAGTGTATTCTATCCCCTGGAAAGTGCCTGGGTGGGCTACAGGAAAGCAAGTTGGGCTCTTTTATTGTATGGTTGCCACACTATGGGTGGTCTCATCATTTTGCAAACATGAGCTACAGAGCAACATATAGTACAGTTGGTTTATTAAAACCACCATCTTCATTATGCCAACAGTACACAGGCCCACAGAAATGACTTTTCCTTGTCATATAAATTTTAAACCCAGTAGGATGAAGCAAAATGAAGTTAGTATTTTTAAGCAGCAATCAAAGAAAACTAGCCCTTCATTACTTAGAAACAAATTTTCATGAAGAAAAAAACATAACTAATGCATGTACAGTCTAATTTTCAAATTGGCCAGAGTTTGGGTGGTATTTTCTTGACAACCAAGGGAAATTGTAAGAAGAATATTCTGGAAGGCCTAGTCTTAAATTTTTTTTAAAGCATAACTTTTATTTTAGAAAATCTACATCTTTACAACAAACACCAAAACATCTGTCTGCCATATGAAATGTCAAATTCAAATCAATATGAATTATTACTATTTTCAGTTAGCTAAGGGAATCAGCTCATACAAATAAAAAGGAAAATTGGTCATTTAAAAAGATTTCTACTCCATGGGAACCCACAATTGGTAGTGTCTGGTTTAGAGTTGTCCTTCATTCTTGAAAAGGACCAAAATGACATCATTATCAACATACAGTGTGTCTTACTGTGGTTGATTAGACCAATATGAGTTTGGAAAGTTCTAACACAGTTGAGCACAAGATTACATTAATAATGAAGCATCATGAATTATCCACTCAACCACTATATTATTGCCCATAATAAATCAAAATTAACTATCCTTAGGTGATTAAAAGCGTTATCATATGTGTTAAGAAACCAAAATCTTTAATTCTTAAGTTCTAATCTCTAGGAAAGACCATCCAAATATATGAACATTGGAATTAAGAAGGCCTGAGTTCAAATTCTGCCTCTGATAGCTACAAGCTGTGTGACTGTTTGCAAGTTACTTAACTGGATTAATGCGGAAGGGATACTTTCAGAAAATTACTAAAATTTATAAAACCCATTCTCTAATCACAGTTCTCTAGTGTCATAACTGATGATCTACATTGATAGAAGGAGTGACCTTACAGGGAGTCTGTACACCAACCAAATTACAAAGAAAGAAGAAAAGAAGAGCAGAAAAGAAAGGAGGATAGGAGACCAAGGCAAAATTAATTTGGTTTGGGATGTTTGAAGAGATACCTGAATATTCAAGTAGAAACAACAAGAAATATAAGAATCCCAGATAACTTATAAAAATAAACCAGGCGCAATAACTCGAAACAGGAAAAAGAAGGGGTAAGGGAATGTATATGAATGACATGCTTCTCTCCTTTGTTGTTATTCAGGCATCTCAGTCATGTCTGACTTTATGAATTCATTTGGAGTCTTCTTGACAAAGATATTGGAATAATTTCGCATTTCCTTTTCCAGCTCATTTTACAGATAAGGAAATGAGGCAAACAGGATAAGTGACTTGCTAAGTATCATACAGCTAGTAAATATCTGAGACCATATGTGAATTCAGGTCTTCTAACACCAATCCTGGCATTCTATCTATTGAGCCACCCAGCTGTATATATTTCTCTCCTACTAAATTCGTAATTGTTTTCACTTGATGATCCAGTGTAACAAGATGACAGACCAACTGGCCCTTTGCCTTTGCAAATGTCCTTTCAAAGATTCTTTGGGAGGTAGGAGGCTGTTTATATTCAGAATAGTATGATAAATAATGAAGAGTTCTAAAGTTACAGAATGAATATAAAGGAGAAGAGTTTTAAAATATATATTTGAAGGTGGTAAACTGGCTGAGATTACATTTCAGATGGAGTTTTATGGAGTTATGAAATAGGAAGGTAAAATTTGCAAGGAGTTGTAAGTTATCCTTTTGTCACATATATTCTCTGTGTGTGTGTATATAAAAGTATATGCATACCCATATGTATATATGTATACAAATATATACATGTATGTCTTTGTATGTAAGTTTATATATGTGTGTATACCTACAAGTTCCACATTGTTAATTGCATATTTTCCCCAAAACCCATCTATCCTGCAAATTTCCTTATTTTTGTCCTTGCAGCACTTAAATGCTTAATCTTAAAGTCATTCTTGAGTCTTTTCTTCTTCAGCCATACAGTTGATTGCCAAGCCATACTGATCCTGTATCCATGGCATCTGTCGCATTCTTCTTCTTTATAGTTACACAGCTGTCAAGGCTGTGTCTCAAGGACAGGCACTCTCACCTAGCCCATTTCAATAGTTTCTTAATTAATCTCCATACTTCTTCTTCTTCTTCTTCTTCTTCTTCTTCTTCTTCTTCTTCTTCTTCTTCTTCTTCTTCTTCTTCTTCTTCTTCTTCTTCTTCTTCTTCTTCTTCTTCTTCTTCTTCTTCTTCTTCTTCTTCCTTCTTTCTCTCTCTCTCTCTCTCATTCTTTCCCTCCCTCCCTTTAACCATCCTCCACACAGCTGTCAAATTGTCATATTGATTTTACTAAAAGACTTCAAGATTCTCCAATTCTCAATTAAAATCTTCTCTGCTACCTCCAGGACAAAAGAGAAAATTCTCAATATGTCATTTAAAGCCTTCTAGAAATTGACTTCCATCTACCTGTCCAGCCTCATCTCTAGGACCTCACATATGCTCCATGTAAATCAAATTGGCTTCCCATCTATTCCTTCTCCATGCTTATCAGTCCCTATCTCCCTGTCTTTACAGAAGTAACCCCTTATGTTAGAAATTTACTTAATACTTACCCTCTCCTGGTAAAATGTCTAAACTTCTTCAAAACAAGGTTTCTACTTGAGATTTTTCCTAATACCCCCACCCCCTAATTTATAGAAATCTCTCTCTGTTAGAAACACTTTGTAGCACTTGGGGATATATCCCTGTTATGGTGCATCTCTTAGAGGATTATTATTCCCAGGTTCAAAGAATTTTGCAAGTCCATGTACCTTAAAATGATAGCTCATAATCTCCCATCAAAGTATCTTGTTCAATTATTTCAATCATGCCTGACTCCTTGTGACATCATTTAGGATTTTCTTAGCAAAGATTCTGGAGTAGTTTGCCAATTCCTTCTCTAGCTTGTTTTACAAATGAGGAAATTGAGATAAATTAGGTTGTGACTTGTGCAGGGTCACAGTTAAGTATCTGAAGCCAGATTTAAACTCAGGAAGATGATTCTTTCTGACTTTAGGTTTGGCACTCTATCCAATGTGACACCTAAGTGCGCTTTGTCAATAGCAGGGGCTTAAAATATTTGTTAAATTACACACCATTACCAAGTCAAATGTAATTCCCTCTATTTCCAGATGATGAAACTGAAATCAGGGCAAGCAATTTGTCCAGGGTCAGAAAGACAGTCAGCAAGGATTTACTATACTAAAGAAAGTGCTGAGGACCCCAGAGAATACCAATGAGAAGACTTATAAATAACTATAGAAGTGTAAGAATATAGAGAGGGAATAGAATTAACAATCTGAAAGGGACAACTTTAGTAGCTCAGGAGAGCAGAAAAACCTGTAGAAGGTAGAATCTGAACTGAGTCTTAAAGGAAGCCAGAAGAACTAAGAGATAGAGGTTAAAGAAAAGCTTTCTAAGCATGAGGGACAGTTAATGGGAAGACTAGAAATAGGTCAGAACCAGAACTCTTAGATCAATGCTCTTTCTACTATTCTATTCTGTTTTATTAGTGGGGTTTTTTTAAGTATACTGGCCTTCCCAGGAGATTTTGGTCCTGCTCCATTATATGCAAACTGGAGAGAGAATTAGGCTTGCTAAGCATTGCACCTCATAAACTATCTACAACATAGTTTCCATAGGGTTTATTGCATTGGTTCACATTCAAATATCCACAAATAGCATATGGATAAAATATAATAAAAGTCTTTATGTAAGTCTCTAATTCCCTCAGGCTGCATTTTCACTACCATATATCAAACAATGCAGATAGCACAGCAGAAAACTGGATATTTTGTGAGCATCCAGGTTTTCTAACATAAAAGGGGTGCAGATATTTCAGGAGATTTAGCATAATGTATGAACCAATTCCTCTTCCCCACACAAAATGGGATTGGAATCCTATTTTTGCATCTGGATAAAACATTTCTAAAGAGGCACTTTTAGCTGCAGAGCACTGTTCGAATAGATTTAAATCCAGATGCTCTCTCCATAGTTTTCCAACTCAGGCAGCATTATGGTCTTTATTCAGCCTCCAAAAGCAGGAAATGGAAGTGAAGCAATCAACCTTTTGCATTCTCAGACTCAAGAGCTATGCACCTGGACCTAGAAGGATGCTGCTGCCAGTAGAATTTTTCTACTGTTGTTCTGTATTAGGGAAACCTAAAACTTGGCAATTCCAATCACTTGCGACATCCTCTTGATTGGAAATCCCTCTTACACCTATAGTTTCTTCTCAAGACTCTATGAAGGGTCTCCTTGAGGTAATGAAAGCACAGAGCTTTTTGAGTGTAGAGCAATATATTCCATAAGTGGCCCGAAGAACCTCCTAAAAAGTAGTCTGTTCCATTATTTTGGGCTTTGTAGCTAATTCAGTAATAGCACCTATAATGTTTGTTTTAGTTTGGTTTTGGAGGGAGAAAGTTTTCTAATCTTGTGAATATTCAGTGACTGTAATTCTGTCAGAACATCCCTTGTGACATGAGCAGCTTTGTACAATTTAAGAAATGATTCCCAGAAAATTTCTCTGATTTGTATGTCTTACTCTCCAGCTAAGGAAATTCTGAAATGAAACTGAATCATTTTCATCCCAGAAAATTGTTCTCATTTTATTTGCAAGTACTCAGGCTAATATAAACTAATCAAGCAATTAGCAAGAATTGATTAAACACTTATATATGAGACAGAAATTCAAAGACAAAAGTGAAAAGTCCCTGCCCTCAAGGAGCTTACATTCTATCAAGAAAGACAACATGTACACATAGAGTTATATACCAAATGGATATAAAGTAGATACTAGATAATTTTGGTGGTGTAGGGGTAGGAATGGTGGTAGTAATAAAGGAAATCTGAAAGTCCTCAGAAAAAGGTGATTGAATTGAGTCTTAAAAAAACTGGTCGACAGAAGTGGGGGGAAAGTGCATTCTAAGCACGAAGGACAGCTGATGAAAAGTCAAGAAAACAGGAAATTGAATGAAGGTAAGAGGAATTGTAATAAGAGGGCCAATTTGACTAGATTGTAGAAAGTGTGAAGGGGAGTAATGTGTGATAATCCTGGAAAGGAAGGTTAAAGCAAAATTATGAAAAGTTTTCATTTCCAAATAGCTTATTATTTGTCCTAGAAGTAATAGGGAGCTACTGCAGCTTTTTTATCAGGAGAATGGCATGGCTAGATCTATGATTAAGAAAGTCATGTTAGCAATTAATGGAAGATGAATGGAGAAAGGAAGAAAAACAATGGAAACCAATTAGGAGGTTATTGTAATAATCTAGACAAAAAATGAAAATATGTTTTTGGCAACGTGGATAGGCTTGGAGTCAGGAGACCTGCTTGGAGCCAGGAAAACGTGAGTTCAAATTCTGGTCTCAGACACTTACCAGCTGTGTCACCCTGATTTGGTTTTCTTATTTGTGAAATCAGCATAATAATAGCACCTATCTTCCAGAGTTGTTGTGAGGATCAAATAAGATCTTTATAAAGTGCTTATTTTAGCACAGTGCCTTCCATATATTAAGCACTATATAAATATTAGCAACTATCACCATCATCATCATCATCATTATTAATAGTTTTTGATAGGAGCTTAAACTAGGTGGTAGCTATATGAGTAAAGTAAAGGGGATAGATATTATGGATAATAGAATTGATGAGATCTAGCAACTGATTTGGCAAGATCAAGTGTGTGAGTAAAACATATAAGTAATGAAAGTTTAATAGACTGGGAAACTAAAATGGTTTGAGGGAACATCAACTTTATTTTAAAGTTCTCTAATATAAGGCCAAGAATTAATCTGGACATACAAATTAGTGAATCAAGTAGTAAACGTGGGTGAGAAAAGAGAGATAATTGGCTGGAAGCCAGTAAATAAATATTTATAACGAGGATTTTTTTTTAATTTGGATAGAAGAAACTTCAAAAAGGTTCAGGTTGCTGAGGAGCATAGGTTTCTGAGTGATGGTTGGAGTTGGGAAGTGACAATGGGAAACACGAAATATTTTGATTCCCCCTTTATGACAAGGAGAAAGGGTGGCTATGGATACTAGGTTATTTAGAGGGACCTAGATCTCTGTGAATGCCAAAAGGTAAGAGGGTACATGAAAGGAAGAAGTCTAAGATGAAGGGGAAATATGTAATTTATATCATGAAAATTCCAAACAGCTTTGTAGAAGGGGTAGACAGATCTGGAATAGGATAATGAAGGGATAGAATATTGTAAAGGAATGAATAGGAAATGGGATTTGTAGGAGGATCTGGATTTTTTTTTCCTCTTAGCAATTCAGAAATTCAGTACTGCTGGAATTGAGAGAGCTAGAAAGGATAGAAATATGTTTTATTTACATATAAAAATCAAAAAAATATGCAAAAAATTCTCCCACTTCCCACAGGGATGTATATAGTTCTTCCAACTTATAACCATAGCAACTCAAACTCTCCTCTTCAGGCCCCCATATCTCATAGAACTAACCAAGAATAAGGTAAAGGTTTGCCCCCCTGCTCCTTCAGCCCCCTCACCAGTTCTCAGGTCTTTGTTTCTACTACACCACTTTGTCTCCAGATTTAGTGTTGTATTGTTTTGCTGGCAAATTAGCATCCCCCCTTGGTGTTGGCTTGTCTCTTTCTCTGATGGATCACACTCCTGCCTCCTGTACTCCTCCACTAAGATTAAGACTGGGTCAAACTGTGACAGGCACAGACTATAAAGGAGACAGACTGTGAAGGAGACAATAATGATTCTAGACTCTATTTCTGACCATTCTTGTGGTGTCTATCCTGCCGAAACCCAGGTCCATCCAAAGGACCTCCATAAAACTAGCCCAAACATTACAAAGTAACTCTTCAAATATTCGCAAAATTGGCAAGTGAAAAGAGCCTCAGGAGCCACCTCAGCCAACTTCAAAAAAATTCTTTTCTATAATATACTCAAGTGGCCATTCAGTCTTTGTTTGAAGACCTACAGTGAAGTATCCTCCAAGGTGGCCCATTGTACTTTCAGTTAGTTCTGGGCTGAAAGTTTTTCCTCAAATCAAAACAAAATTTCTCTTTATGACTGTCATCTATTGTCCCTATCTCTGGTTTCCTGAGCCACATAATAGATCAAATCTCTCTTTCATGCTAGCCTTACTGTGCTTCTCTGAATGTGCTTTACCTCATTTGTGCTCTTCCTAGACAGAACTGCATATCATATTCCAGATGTGGTCTGAACAGAGGAGACATAACTGCCAAAATAATCTTTCTCACAAACAAGTTTGACATACATTTATTCCTCTATTCAAAAACCTGCATCTAGAACTGATGTTGCATTTCTCTAATATCTTCTATATCTTTACTCAGGAGTATGTGTTTGTATACTAGGACATGCTAAATTTTGACCTATGTAGGTTAGGTATATTTACATGGGTCTGTGTAGAGGGGGCTCTAAGGGAAGCAAGGAAAGTATATCTCTAGAATCTCCTTTTCCAACCCTACTACAAGGCAGATGTTAATTCCTGACAAAAGGGAAAGCAGGACATTGGGGCTAGTCTGTTCTCCAAAGAGAAGAAGAAGCACTGAGTCAGAATTATATCTACCTTGTCCCTTAAATATTTTTAGTCCAGGGAGAGCAATTTTTAAGTTGAAGATGCACTCCTGATCACTCTTAATGGGAAAGGACGACCTCAAATTAAATATTTGAAGATTGATTCCATAATGAATATATATGGTCAATAGTAAAGAAATTCATTTATCCAAACAGATAACAAAACAAAATTAATAAAAGTATACGTATTAGATTATATAGAAAACAATACATAGTGTAAATGAGCATAAATTTATGTGTAAAATTGGGAATGAAATAACTCAGTTAAAAGATCCAGATCTCATCCAAAGAGAAAATCCTCCAAAGATCTAATATAATTAGCTGGGAGTAAATAGGGATATGATCAATGTAGTAATTCCTCTACATGTCAACTGCCTCCCAAGTCTTTCTTTCTTCAGCTGGATTTTTCCTCTCTCCAACTCGCAACAATTTTCTTTATCCTTTACCCAGGCATGGGGCCACTGAGGAATCAGTCTCCAAAAATTAAAATAGAGTCCTGTGTAATTGGCCCTGAATTGTTATGTTATTTATGTATATTGTTGTAAGTTCTGGTTAGCTTTCTGGAGGGTCTTTGGGCCAGCGTTGGATTCAGCAGAATGAGCATCACGAGAATAGTCAGGGATAAAATCCAAAGTCTACTTTATTATCTCCTTTACAGTCTGTCTCCTTCCGCTGGGGCTGGGCTGGCTTTCTCCGGAATGGGTCTTGGTTTCAGTGGAGGAATGCAGGAGGCAGGAGAACCACCAGAGGCTGGTCAAGTCTTCCCTCTCAAAGTGAAGGAGGCAGGAAAGCCAACATGAGGCTGATCAAAGATGGAATCTCTGTGGCTGACTTTGTCCTCAGTTTAGATACTCTATTGCAATTATCAATTGTAGAACTATTACATCACCATGCTAAGTACTAAATATATATAAAACTAGATAACCATTGTCTTATCAATTCCACTGAGTTAATATCTTGTTGTGAGATTAAATCAATAATACTGAGCCTTAAGTATTTTTCTTCGTAGTTCCTGCCCTTTATATATTGTACATACATATTTTGTACATATATTGTATTTATGTATAAAATTTACATTATATACGTATGCCCCTACTGGGATATAAGCTCCATAAAAACAGTGCTATTTGTCATATATAAAGCTTGTTTATACATAATTACTTATATTGTCTCCCCACCCCAATTAAATTTTAAGCTTCTTTAAAGCCCAAGAACTTTTTTTTTCCTGCCTTTCTTTGTTTGACTTAAGTCCTTATAGGACTCTCCACATTAGTAGAGAGTGGCACAAGGGAGGGAAGGAGAGTGTGAGTTGAAGAAAAGAGTCAAGAGATCTGAAGAAAGTGAAGTGACTAAATCTTTCTTCTCTCCAACTCACACCACCCCCTTCACATGGGCACATTGATATCCACCAATGAAGAGAGAGTCCCATGACTTTCTGACCTATATTCCCAGCACTTAATGATAAGAAATGCTTATTGACTGAATGAGTGTTATTTAGAAATAGCTCAGAGTACTGAAATGTTTTTCATTTAAGAGCACACAAGTAGACTATATTTAAATTTATTCTTACAAATGTAAGGAAAATGTGAAGCTTCATCTTACCTCATGTCTCCTTGCTAATGTGCTATATAAGTCATCCTGTAAACATGCTTTCTGTGTCTTTTTGGGTATGATTGCTTAAGCACAGCTGGCTTCCTTAGAGAATTAAGGATATGCTGGATAACATTTCACACCCAAAAAAATATGTTTTGCTTTTTAAAAATAACTTGCAGATATATACTCATTGTCATTTAGAGAGACTCTTTAACCCTCTTACACAGTTCTATTTGATATGATGATTATTTCACTTTCTACTTGGCACTAGACCCCAAAAGATGCAAAAATGAAGTAAGAACTAGTCATTGTCCCAAATGATTATGTAAAGCAATAAGTTCTTGACAGTTTTTTGGTGTGTCATGGTCTCTTGTGGAACTTTGATCAAGCCTATGGACCCTTTCTCAGAATAATGTTTTTAAATACATAAAGCAAAATTCATGAAATTACAAAAGAAACCAATTATAGTAACATATAGTTATTTTTAAAAGTTCAAGAATGTCTATGGGAAACAGTTATTCTTACTTTCTACTGGGAGTTCCTGGTGACTTGGAACACTCCCAGAGCATTCATATTAACTCTAAAGTAGAAGTCTTACGCTCTCTCCAAACCACAAGGAAACCTGTCAATTAATTAGTCAATAAACATTTATTAAATGCCTGATATAAGGTCTGGCACTATGTTAGGCACTGGGGAGGCAAGTGAAAAAAAAAAAGTGTAATAATCTGTAGGTCCAAGGACCCTGAGTTTCTGGATTCTACCCTGAGGCAGTTCTTATAATAGTAATTCTAAGGTACACATAGACAGTCATGTGGGTGGGCAATTGAGGAATTTGCTTCTTGAAAAATAGAATGGGGTTACATAACCTCCACTTCAAAGGATATTCAAGTTTTCTGTGAACATTTCATATTTGTTTATTGGATAATGACAGAAAATATTTTAATTGACTGCTGAACTAGAAATGAATATGAATACTAATAGGTCAAATTTTCATTTTTTTTTCCTCTGCTAAGGGAAATAAGGACAACTCTCTGCGCTCTAGAAAGAAAGATGGAGTGACCTTTTCTTATATTGGGTCCCCCATGAATAGATGGCTTCCTAAGCAAACCTGTATTTGGAATGAGATTATTTTCTATTTATGGAAAAATCCAAGAGGATCCTTTCTACCCCAGCCCTGCCAGGTATCCTGCTTAACCCAGCCCTGCCATGGATTAGCCTGGCGGCCAATCTGCACCTAGAAATAAACTTTGAGGTAGAGATGTTTGTAGCAACCACTTTGGCATGAAGAGGAACTAGAACTCAGAAGATAAATTGGGCATGACATAAATGATGATTCTAGCAAAGGAGAGAGGATAGCTAAATGGTACAATAGAGTGCTGGATCTGGAGTCAGAATACCTGGGTTAAAATTTGGCCTTAAACATGTACTAGCCGGGTAACAGATGTGTGTAGATACTTACTACCTGAACAATTCACTTAATTTCCATATTTCAGTTCTTCTTCTGTAAAATGGGGTATGATAATAATAACACGCACCTCACAGGATTGTTGTGAGGATAAAATAAAACAATACAGTACTCATAAAATACTTTATAAATCTTTTGTAAATGTATTTCATTTTTCCAAATACATGTAAAGATAGTTTTCAACATTCAAATAAAAAACTTGTAAAACGTTGTGTTTTAAATTTTCCTTCCCCCCTCCCTTAATCTCTGCTCTCCCCAAGACAGCAAGAAATCTGATACAGGTTAAAGATGTACAACCCTTTTAAACATATTCCCACATTTGTCATGTTGTACAAGAAAAATCATCCCAAAAGGAAAAAAAACCCACGAGAAAAAAAGACAAACAAAAAAGCAAAAATATTATGTTTTGATCCACATTCAGTCTCCATAGTTCTCTTTCTGAATGCAGATGACATTTTCCATCCCAAGTCTATTGGAATTGCCTTGAATCACTGTGTTGTTGAGAAGAGCCATGTCCGTCACAATTGATCATCACACAGTCTTCTTGTTACTCTGTACAAATGTTCTCCTGGTTCTGTTTAGTGTTTTATAAATTTTAAAGCACTAGGTAGATGTCAGCTAACTGAGAGAACAGTATCATGAAAATCCAAAGAGGAGAAAGTATCTAGGAAGAGGGGATACTCAAAAGTGTTACATGTTATAGGAGGTCAAGAAAAGAAAGGATCATTGGATGGGCAATTAAAAAATCATTGATGAACAATCAATGAACAATCTCCATGAAGTGCTAAGCTCTGAAAGTATGTGAGAAGAGATAAAGCTTTGGTGTTAAAATCCAGAAGCAACTGAAAGACTTAACAACAATTAAAATTAAGTATTTAAAATTCAAAGACTCACCTGTCAATTTGGAGGGACCTTTCTTCATACTGGGTCATGAATAGATGGCTTCCTAAGCCTGTCTTTGGAACGAGATTACCTCCTATTTATGACAATATCCAGAGAGTACCAAGTCACAAGGAGCACCCTATTTAGCTCAACTCTGCTCTTATTTGGAAGGTAGGGATGAATATTAGTGATTACAAACTAATTGAAATGAAAGTCCTTCCTCTAGTCATAAACTTAACTTCAATTTAATTCAACAACCTATATTAGAGCAATTACTCTCTGTAAGACAATGTGCTCAGTATTAGGGATACCAAAACAAAAGTGCCAAATACTCCCTGCCCCCAAAAAGCTTACCTAATGGGGGAAGAGGATATAACAGGAATACCAAGAAGTTGATAAAATAATTTGAGGAAGGGGAAATGACTAACTCTAGAGGGACCAAAGAAGGCTTCCCTTGAGAAGTAGTTAATAATAATTATAACAATAATGATAAAGGTCACCAAGTAAATAGTATATAGTATGACTTGCCATGTGCCATGCACTTTACAATCATTGTATCAATTCATTCTTACAATAATCTTGGGAAGTTGGTACTATTGTCACCCCCATTTACATGATTTGTCCAGGATCACACAGCGAATAAGTGTCTGAGTCAAGAAGATTCATCTTCCTGAGATCAGACACTGACCCTGGAAAACTCATATAACCTGTTTACCTCAGTTTCCTCATCTATAAAATGAACAAGAGAAGGAAATAACAAACCACTCCAGTGTCTTTGCCAAAAAAATCATTGGTCTTTTAGCTTCTTTTCCAACTCTCAGGACTTTGCCATTATACTTAAGCCGCTCTCTCACTTTGGTTTCCTCTCTACCTGTGGCCTTTTCATCTTGGAACATCACTTTGTCCCTGGTTCCCCCTTCCTCCCCTTCCCTCTTTTCTTCAGCTCCCTTTTATATTGTCTTTAACCATTAAAATGTAAGTTCCTTGAGGACAGGAACTGCCTAGATTTTTGCTTGTATTTGTATCCCCAGCACTTATCACAATGCCTGGCACATAGTAAACACTAAGATTTACTTACTGATACCATTTGAAAATAATGCAAATTCACTTGCCATCTCTTAAGTGAGAGTATTTGAGTAACAACAAAACAGTGTGAGGGGTAGATGTGCCTGAGAGATCTTCCCTTCAGAGAATAACTAACTGAGATCATTTTTTTAGATGAATAATGGAGGAACTGACAGGAAGATCTATTCCCTGGCTCTGGTGAGGAGAGAATAACTTGGAACTTTAAATTAATGGATAGAGTGAAGAAGAGACTTATTTCGAGAGTTAGAGCTTGGATTGATGAAGTAATAGTGCCTGATGAGTTCTGGCTTCTGGTCTGCAGATTCACATGCACAGATGTGAACAGACATACCTGTTTGGGAAATAGGTTAGTGATCTTCTGGCACTCTAGTCTGGAGATCTGATGAGTTACTAAGTCAAAGGAAGCACTCCACTTAAAATGTCTGCAAAGCCAATCACTCTCAATTATCTTCATGAAATCACCAAAGTTTTCAGTAAAACGGCCTATTTCTTTTCTTCTTCTCTAAGGACACGCACGGGCCTTCATACTGGCAAGTTCCCATAACTACTGAGGGAGAGAGACCAGTTAGCTGAATAGAAGACAACAGAACCAGACAGAATACCTGCATCAAACTCTGACATGTGTAAGTCTTGGCGTCACAAGTGTATCACTACTAGCCTTTTCTCCTATACAAACACCGATTCTTTTTCTCTCAGGAGGTCATCTTTGCACATGTTCTCTCAATCAGGGTACATTTTATGCAACAAAAATCTGAGTTTAGAGGGTGAAACACTTTGTGCCTCTGGGAGGACCTTTTAATAGTCTTGCCATATGTGAATCCCCATCATCACCTAATCCCTGAGAGGATGCTGATGGCGATGTTTTCAACACTTTGAAAGGAGAAACTTAAACATCTCTAGACGTTTTGAGGACTGGATGAAATTTGGCTTCATTTGTGGAAAAAAATGAGAAAAAAAAACTAGCCTGAGTGGAGAAGAAAAGAAAAACACATTAAAGGCAAATATTCATCAAGTGGCCACTTTCCTGTTTTTAAAGAAACAAGAGTCCTATTAATATGATTGGGAATAGGGAGAATATAAGTATGATTGTTGGGAAAGGATAGTTCATTTTTTTAATGTGGCTAATGGTTATAAAACCCAGCTTTTACACAGAAATCTGATGACTTTATAAAGAAGATAAAATATTTAAAAAAAGAATTATTTTCTTACTGCATCTCTAATATGTGCTAGTAATACTTTTAGTTTTCAAACATTATTACCTAGGGACATTTTTGTGCCCCTACACTTAAACAATTGCAGTAGGCTCTTAATTGGTTTTCTGCCTCATGTCTCTCCCCTCTCTCTTCTATTCACAGAGCTATCAAACTGGACAGGTCTGACCATATCAATCCCCTGTCCAATAAACTTCAGTGGTTCTGTAATAGTAATAATAATAAAATAAAAATACTCTGTCTCAGCATTTATAGTCCTTTAAAACCTGACCCAAGCTTACTTTTCTTAAACATTATCCTATTATTTTTTACACATCAATTCTTTTCCTTAACTTTATTTATAATGAATTGTCTCCTTGCTGTTCTTGGTAGACAATGTTCCATCTCCCATCTCCTTGCCTCTAAAATAATGGTCCCTCATTTCTAGAATGACTCCCTATTCCTCTATTTTTTTTAAATCTCCTGCTTTCTTCAAAACTCAAATCAAGACTATCTTGTACCTGAATACTTTTCTAGTCCCCAAACTGTCATTGACTTTCCAATTATTTATTTTCCATAAATTTTGTGTACTTGGAGGAAAATTGATCTCTTCACAGCCTAAAGGATGAAATCACAGCTAAATGAAAGAGATAATGCTATGGTCTTAAAGGGGAAAATGTGTTCTTAAAGTGAAAAAAAAATCTCTATAATGAGAAAATTTAGTATTTCTATCTTATATTAATAATCAATTATTTATTAGGACCAGGATCTTTTCTGAACTTGTAGGTTGTTCATTCTCTAAAGGACACTGTTAGTGAATGATATGGCCCAAATCTCTGGATACATGCTTTTTGATCCTGGGTGGGAGACCCCACCAAAAAAATTGCCTCATGAAGAATTTAATCTAAGATGAATTCCAGCTCATTATGTTCCACTCAGGCTGGCTTGGGCAGGGGAATTGAGCTTTTGTCTAGATTAAAGAGACTGGAGATGATCTAAGAGAAAGAGTGATCAGTCATGTCCTCCAGTTCCTGATTAGAAGAGGTCCACTTCTCATTAATTGTAAACCAATCAGAGTTGATTATCACCCTCGGGAGCACCACTCTTCAAAGTATTGAATCGATTTCATGAGAGGTCTTTGGAATTTGAGAGTGCCACTGGCCTTTTTTTTATTAATTACCTGCTAGCATGATTGATAAAATGATTAATTATCCCAAAATTGTCTTTCAAACTTGTTATATATCATAATAGTATGTGAAGAACCAGCCAGAACACTGCCTGGTCAAAGGATAGACTAGTCCCCCTGTGATCCTTCTGGAAATAAGTCATAGTATTTAGGGAGTTAGTAATAGTAGGAGGCAGCTCTGAATAGTGTGAACTCTGGCAGTCAATAAGAAAGCCAGCTATGGAAGAAAAACCAAGCTTTTGAGAGGGAATAGCTTTTCACCTCTTGGGCACTTGAACACATGTTCACACATGCATACACACACACACACACAATAACATAATATTTACTTGCTCAATAGGGAAAGGGAAGAATCATAAAGATATTACAAGAAGAGAAAGTTTTTGGTGCATTCAGAGTTGCAATTTACCTTAGTCACATTTGTGCTTCTCAGAATATTTTATGTGTATGCCTGTTAGATTCATTTCTTTTTTGGAGGATGGAAGAGGAAAAATATTTTATAGCTATTATCCATCCTTATGATGCCATCTCAGTAATGAGGCAAAATGACTTTGCCTTAAGATAACTTTGTCTCCTACTTGACTATAAAAGGTAAATATACTGCTGAGGGATTAAAAGTTATAATTTTAGGAGCTAGATCCACAGTGTGCCTTAAACTTATAATATTTGTACTCTGGAAGATCAAAGTTGTTCATGAGAATTAGGGGAAGGTGGGCGTAGGTCCCTGAAAAAAGAATATAAATATTTATGAATGAATTAATATAAAAGTATTTGTTAAATTCTTACTAGGTACAAAGTACTGTGCTAAGAGCTAAATGATACAATTTTTAAAAATGGAAACTGTCTCTATTCCTAAGAAACTCATATTCTAGTGTGGAGACAAAGTATAGCATAAGGTTTTCAGCTGCAGATCAGATGGAAAGTACCAGTAGTTTTAGGATGTAGCAATAAATCAGTTGGTAATACATCTTTTTGATGTCATTTCCCTTGTTGAAACAAAATCTACTCTGATGTTGAACTGTTTGAAAGTGTCAAGGATTTTTGGTGGAGAAAATGTTCTTTTCTAGGTCTCAGTAGCTGTGGTTGCTGAGGAGATGGGGGCTCTTGCACCTGCAGGGGCCATAGACAGCTCACATTCACTTGGATGAAGTCTGCATGAGCTGGAATGGAAGTGGGATGAGGGAGGGGAGAGAAAGGCAGGCACTGTAATTCCTAAGGCTCTAAGGATCTGGATCCTTGACTGTCTCTATTGAAGTCTGATACTGAAATAGATAGTTACAATGTTTGGATCCTTCTGACACATGCTACTTCACATTTTTCCCTCAAGATACTCTTCTGCTGCTGCTGTAAAATGTAAGAGAATATAAGATTCTTGAAGGCAAGAACTGTTTTATTTTTGTCTTTGTATTTTTAATGAGTAGCATAGTGTTTAACAAATGCATGTTGATTAATCATATCTTCTAATGCTATAAACCACTACAGACTACTAGGCTTGATTTTAGGCAACCTCTCTTCCCTTTTTTCTTTCTCTTTAATTTTCTCCCTATTTCCCTTCTCCCCTAAACTACATACCTGTTGAATTCAATAGAATGGAATTATCGTATGCTATTCATGTGGCTAGCATTGTACTTGGTACCTTGGGAATACTAAAAAAAAATACTAAAAAACTTAAGATTCAGTCTTTGAAGGACTTAAAAGTAACTAGGGAAGAAAACCAAACACACAAAAAATGCTTAAATAATATAGGTCACAAACATATATTTTCTCCCTCAGGAAAAGACCAAGAGACTGAAACCAATACTGACTATCATTTCCTCCTTTTTTCAGGATGTTCTGAAGAAGTATAATGTGAATAATATTAATCAATAAACATTTCTTAAGAGCCTACTATGTACCAGGAACTGTGCTACACATTTCAAATTGTTGTTTGTCCTTTCCCAAAGAAGATTATGACATTCAGGAGGTAATGTCATGACATAGAAATGAATTGAATTTAAGTAAGGGAACTAAAAAAAGATACAACAAAGACAGTTCTTGACCTCTGGGAGCTTACAATCTAGTGGAGTTGACAAGATATAAACAAGTATAAACAAATTAAGCTATTTACAATTCTTTTCTTAAGGGAGAAAATATATGTTCATGATCTATATTATTTAAGCATTTAAGCTTTGTGTGGTTTTCTTCCCCAATTACCTTTAAATCCTTCAAAAGCTAAGTCTTAAAATTTTTAATATTCCCATTTTACAGACTTTATTTACAGATAATTAACAGAAAGAAGGCACTAGAATTAAAAAAGTAAGGGAAAGCTTCCTGTAGAAAGTAGAATTTTAATTAGAATACCATCCCAGAGGAGAACAGAAGGGAAGAAAGAAGAAAAGAGAGAAAATGGAAGGGCTATTCTTAAACCAGAGATTTAATAGAAAGTATTTATTAACATTAGCTGGAGGTAGCACTGCTTGGGTACTAGAGGAAGGGGGAGACCATAGGACTGACTTACTAATTTAAAAAGAGGAAACTAGGAAAGCAGCTAGGTAGTGCTGTGGAAAGAGAAGTCAGGAAGACCTGAATTCAGAAACACTCTCATACTTCCTAGCTGTCCTATTTAGCTCAATTTCCTCAACTGTAAAATGGGGCTAAATAATAGCATTTATTTCCTACTGTTATTGCGACGACCCAATTATAAAGAACTTAGCACAATTACTATCTCGTTTTATATATATATATATATATATATATATATATATATATATATATATATATATATATATATATATATATATATATATATATATATATATATATATATATGTATATAAAATCAGGAAGACTCATTCTGAGTTCAAATTCTAGCTGACACTAGCTGTGTGACTCTGGGCAAGTCATTTAACCCTATTTACCTCATCTGTAAAATGAACTAGAGAAGTAAATGGCAAACCACTTCATTATCTTGCCAGGAAAGCCTCAAATGAAATTAATAAGAGTCAGACATGACTGAACAAATGAACAAATTATTACAGCAGCTGACATTTATATAGTGCTTTTAGATTGCAAAGTACTTTACTTGCATCATCTATTTGATTTTCATTTCAACCCTGTGAGATGGGTTCTTTCAATATCTACATTTGCAGATGAGGAAACTGAGGTCCAGTGAGATTATGTGACTTGTCACACAACTAGTACCTGAAGTAGAACTGAAACCAAGTCTACCTGATCAAGAAAAAGATTTTGTCAGTATACTGAGGAGAGTTTTTGTATTTGAGAGTAGGCTGTAAAATACAGATTTACATCATAAGTTTTCAAAAGAATAGAGAGGGGTTTAGTTTTGAGTTGAAAAACATATTCAATCAGGATCACAGGCTCCAGGGCAATGTTTCCAGGTAGAGTTGCTGTGAAGAGGGGATTTTTTTGTGGAAGCTGTCAGTCAGAATTAGGGAATAACTGAATTTCAGAATTAGAAGAGAATTAGACATCTGGTCCAACCCATACATAAAAAGAAACCCCAGTATAACATTCTCAAATAAGTAGTCACTCAGCCTCTGCTCAAAGACCTCCAAGGAAAACAATTTCACCATCTCAGAAGGAACCCATTCTGCTTTTGTATCACTTAATTTAGAAAAAAAATTTCTCCATGACAGAAAACCTAGGTTTGCCTCTTGCAGCTTCCATTCATGGTTCCTAGTTCTACTTTCTGAGGTCAAACAAAACAATTCTAATCTTTTCCACATGACTGCTTTCAAACATTTGAACATAATTATTATATTCTCCCCTTAGTTTTTCCTCCTCCAGGCTACTATCCCCAGATCCTACAATCTGTTCTCATATAAATCATCTTGAAGGTCTTTCACCATCTTGGGTAGCTTCTCTCCCATTTATTAGTTTTCTCTTAAACCATGAACCCAGGCACTATCATAGAGTATGGCAATCGCAGATAGGCAGATAAGAGACAGTACTATGAGTAAGTCAGGCTTTCCAGAGACAACCACCACCTTTTAGAAGTTGGAAGGAGTAGATAGAATAGTATTTAGGTGATCAAAGTTTTGAGAGTGAAAGATGTTCCCAAAGAGATCAGAGAAAATGGAGAAAAACAGCTCTTTTCATGATGGAAAAGAATTGGAAATTGATGGGATGCCGATCAATTGGAGAATGGTTGGACAAGTCATATTGTGATGGAGTACTGTTTTACAATAAAAAAAATGACAAGCAGGCAGATTTCTAAACTGATGCTGAGTAAAAAGTGCAGAACCAGGAAAACATTGTACATAGTAATATTATACAATGAAGAATTGTGAATGACTTAGCTACTTAGCTATTCTCAGCAATATAATGACCCAAGACAATCTCAGAGGAACAATTATGAACCACCAAATACCAGAGGAACAATTATTCACCACCAAAAAAAAAAAAAAAAAAAAAAAAAAAAAAGAACTAATAATGTCTGCACAAAGACTGGATTGCTATTTTTCATTTTCTTTGTATTTTTTTATTCAAGTCATGAAAATGTTTTACATGATTAGATCCATATGGTTTTTGTGTGTGTGTGTGCATGTGAAATGGTGGCCTTCTATAGTGTGGAGAGAGAACAAAGGAAGAGAGGCAGTTCAGATTTAAAATGTAGCTCAAAAAAATCAAATTAATTAGAAAAAAAGGAAACAGTGTCATGCAGAAAGGAATGGAAAGCAATGATGAGTTCATCCAATATGGACAAAGCTAGTGATCAACATCTGGAAGACAAGAGAACAAACCTGGATTAAGATGATCAAATTAGAGATAAGAAACTGCTTGAGTTGGTCCAAAGAGCAAATGTAGGCTGGAGAGGAAGAAAGAAAATTGTATTTTTAGAGCTGTAGTCAGGAGAAAACAATAGGTTAGGTCAAATTGGAAGTAAGGGAACACTTAGATAATGATTCAGACTAGAAAATTAAAAAAAAAAAAAAAAAAAGGCCCAGACCTGGGACTCAAACAGGAAAATGTATTATTCCACAAGGGAGAAAAGGATAACTATTACAATAATCTGGCCTTAATGGGAGGGTGGGTATGGATTACATATAGAACTGAACCCAGGGATAGAGGACAAAGAGAAATGAGCCTTTGGACTAAAGGGGAGTGTTGACAGCGAGTGCCTTGAAGGAATTCCTTAATGCTTTGAACCTGTGCCAGTAGAAATGACTAATGTGAACTTCTTTATGCATTACTGAAACCATACATTATATTATTTGTATCTTGTATTAAAGTATAGTTGTATGCTTGGATCATCTGTAATACAGCAGACATCATAGGAGTGCCTTAATTCAAAGAAGAAAGCAAAAAACCAACTGAAATTCAGAGAAATATCCTTCTTATGTTCTCTGGGGGCTTTAAAGAAGATTCTTGAATCTTCTCTCACACTCACTCATATATTCAATCCCTTGCTAAGTCCTAGGTCCAGAGTTCATGAGTCTTCACTGAGTAATTACAAAATAATAATAGCTAGCACTTATAAAGGACTTGCTGTGTACTACATATTATGCTAAACACTGGACAAAAATTATTACATTTTGGTCCTCACAACAATCCCAGGAGGCATGTTATTATCATTCCAATTTTGCAATTGAGGAAACTGAAGCAGACAGAGATTAAATAATTTGTCCAGGTTACTCAGCTAGTATTTGAGATTGGATTTGAACTCAAAACCCAGCACTCTTTATTCACTGTGCCATATAGCTGATAAAGTCTATTCCTACAGACCAGCTACACACTTAATGAGGAAAAAAAATTGCTTGGAATTGAGTTGTATTGTCTATAAACCTTTACCTGCTATGGATTAAGGCTATGGATCAAATGAGATAATATTTGTAAAATATTTAATAGTAGGAACTTATTAGAGTATGTATGGGCATCTAGATGGCACAATAGATAAAATGCCAGACTTGAAGTCAGGAAGACCTGAATTCAAATTTGGCTGCAAACACTTAACAGATGTGTGATCTTGAGCAAGTCATTTCACCCTGTTCATCTCAGTTTCCTCATATTGTAAAATGAGCTGGAAAAGGAAATGGCAAACCACTCCAATATCTATGCCAAGAAAACCCAAATGAAGTAACAAACATGACTGAAATGACTAAATAACAACAACAAATTTACAATAGATGATTCATTAGGTATCATTCATTCTTAAATTGTTCCTATGACAAAAGTAAGGGTATATTCTATCTACTCCAGTAAGGAGCAAGTTAATTATAATGAGGTCATATGACTAGGGCTTATTGAAATACAGTAAATGCTGAATGGTGGTGGAGTTTTGTCACAGATGGGAACTGAGAGCTAATTTACATTAGGTAAATTTACACTAATCATCCTCCCCAGACTAATAAATTGGTGTAGCTTCCCAGAGATAATTAAATCTGGGAGATATCTGAAAAGTTTTGCCATTTCTCCAAAACTTCCGTTTGGTGGGGTGAAATGCCATAGTCACAAAAATGAGTGTGGAATGTGTTTGATTTTTGAACTTTCCTATTTAGTAGAATTAGGGGAGTAATTAGCAGCACCACCTGGTGGCTAAAGATTAAAAAAAAAAAAGACAAATATTTCAGAAAAATAAACTTGGAGGGATTATTAAATACAGTTTTATATATTTTTAGATTTATAAAGGTTTTATAGTAAAACACATTATAGCAATTCATTATAATAATGGTTTAACTACTACACATCATAGTTCAAATCACATCTGTCAAAATATAAAACCCAATGAAATCACAATTAGCAATTTTCTAATATAAAGATTAATAAGGATTCCACTGAATATTTGTAAAGATATTCCTAACCTAAATTTAGTCTTCATAATGGTGTTTCTTGTTTTAGAAGAAGTTTTGGTATTAACCATAAATGGGAAGTTTAGCATTTAAGACTTTTATGTCTTTGTAAAGGATGGCCTTCCAGAACTTTCTTAGGTTGCTATCCTTTATTATTCTTGTGATTTAATCCCTACCAAAGAATGTCTGATTGTTTTGAAGATAAAAATTTGAATTTTTCCTTATTCCATTTAGGTTCTTCCATATATCACTTTTTGGTGAATTGGAATGCTAATAAGATTGTTTAACTTCCTGCTGAGTTGGCAAAAATCATAATTTTTCTAGTAATGCCATTGACATTTATTTAAAAAGCATAAAATAAAATAAAAAGCATCATAGTCCTACCTTCATCCTTTAAGTAAAAATTCAATCATTTCAGCTTTTGACAATGAAGAATTGCTGAGTTTAAGGTGTTTTCCCCTAGCAAACCCAGAATTACAAGGATTTTCTGATTTATCTCCATTTCTTTGCTGAATTTGTTCCTTTTATTTTTTTTACATTTATTCTTTCATTGTATGACTTGAATCTAATTTCTTCCTTTTTCTCTTCATATGTTCCAATTAATTAAAACATCAGTGTTATTCCTTTATAATTTCACCACTGAGTCACTTAAAATTATTGTGAATTGATTGATAGTTGCATAAGGGGTATGGTTGCATAAGGGGGGTATAGTTGCAAGGTAGCTTTTGGTCATTGCATACAGCTATGAAATTCTTGTTTAAGGACTGTGTTTATTTAATGGCCACAGACTGTATTGAAATGCTGTGAGCTTGTGGGGCAGAATTAGTCTAGATATATATATAGGCCTAAGTTTGTTGTTGTTCCATCATTCAATAGTGTCTAACACTTTGTGACCTAATGGACCATAGTATCTATTTCTATTTTCCACTATCTCTTGCAGTTTGTCCAGGTTCATGTTCTTTATTTCTATGAGACTATCTCACTATCTGTCATTTCCTTTTCCTTCTGTCTCCAATCTTTCCTAACATCAGGCTCTTTTCCATTGAGTCCCATTTTCTTAATATATGTCTATAGCATAGGCTTTAAGCTTCAGTAGTTGGCTTTCTAGTGAACAGTCTGAAACAATTTCTTTGAGTATTAATTGATTTTACCTTCTTGCTATTTAAGGGACTCTCAAAAGTCTCCTCCAGCACCATCATTCAAAAACATCAATTCTATGGCACTCAGCCTTCCCTATAGTCCAACTCTCACAGACATACTTTGCTACTGGGGGAAAAAAAACCAAAAACATAGCTCTGACTACACAGGCCTTTGTGGACAAGGTGATATTTCTGTTTTTTAGTATGCTGTACAGATTTGCCATAGCTTTCCAACCAAGAGCAATTTCATGGCTACAGTTACCCTCTGCAGTAATCTTTGAGCCCATAAATATAAAATCTAAAATTGCTTCCATTTCTTCTCCTGTTTGCCAGGAAGTGATGACACCAGTTATCAAGATCTTGTTTTTTTGTTTTTGTTTTTGTTTTTTGATGTTGAATTACAGGCTAGCTTTCACCCTCATCAATAGATTTCTGAATTCCTCTTCACTTTCTGCCACCAGAATAGTATCGTCTGCACATCTGAGATTGTTGCTATTTCTCCTAGCAAACTTAATTCCAGATTTTAATTCATCCAGCATATTTTGCATGATGTACTCTATAAGGTACACAAATAAGGTGACAATATATATCTTTGTCATACTCCTTTTTCCAATCTTAAACCAACAGTCATTCCATGTTCAGTTCTAACTATTGCTTCTTGGCCCACATAAAGGTTCCTGAGGAAACAAGTAAGATGTTCTGCTACTCTCATCTTTTTTTTTTTTTTCTCGGGGGGGGGGGGGTTCTATGTTTTGTTATGATACACACAGTCAAAGCCTTTAGTGTAGTTAAAAAACAAAAATTAATGTTTTTCTGGGTTTCTCTTTCTTTCTCCATAATCCAATGAATGTTGATAATTTGGTCTTTAGTTCTTCTGCTTCTTTGAAAATCTGCCAGTTCTTCTAGTAATTCTCTATTCACATACACTGAATCCTAGTAGTTCACAAGCCTGAGCTACTCTAGCTCAAAAGAAATTAGAGGCCCACTGACAGCTGTGGGAATAAATATTGCCATTGGACCTCTGCTGATTTCTGTTATCAAGGGCTTTAAAAAAATTCCTTACTTAATTCTTTACCCCTAGTCCTTGGTGCTGTCCAAAACCTTCTCAAATTCTATATTGGAGCCTTGGACTAAAAGCTTCATCTCTCTCTCTCTCTCTCTCTCTCTCTCTTTTTCTCCCTCTCTCTCTTTCCATTTTAAATTATTTACAATAAACAACATTATATATTAATGCAACTAATTAAACATTTTACAATTATTTGCATTTAAATTAAGTAATTATATCTGCATATTAAATATTCATTTCTAAGGTCATATTTATTTGAATTGTACAAAAACAAAAGGCATTTTTCTAAAGTAGTAGGCTGAAGTTTTGGCATTTTACTCTTTTAAATGATTTATTTACAAAGACTTAATCTCTCTAACTTTGCCCTGTTTTGTTTTTTTGTTTTTGTTTTTTGTTTTTTTTTTGTTTTTTTGGTAATTGATCCAGTTTGTATAAGATACTATTATCTTGTATGTAATGTTTAGTGTCTTTTAATGCAAAACAAGGGCATAGAATCTGTGAAAGTCTTCACTACTGTTGCTGACTGTCTAGTAGACCTAAAAGATATCAACCTCTTGGTTCATTCAAAATATATAGACTCCCATGCAACACTTATACACTCAGGATCTATTGTTCTGATTAATTGAACATTCTAGTTAATTGAGATTTATCATAAGTAAGTTTTAAGGGAACTTCCTAAGAGTAGGAATTCTTCACTCCAAACTATCCATGAGAATAGGGCTGCCTAAAGCAGGAAAATGGGGAATCTTGCCTACAAAAAAAAAAAAAAAAAAAAAAAAAACATGACAAGAAACAGTGCATTTTGGAGTTAGGAAAACAAGATGTTTCAGTTGAGATGTTCCTGTATGTAAATTTCATTAAGGGTATGGTGGAGGTATAGTATGTACCAGCAGTAGATAATGACTGAGGGTATTGGGTTTAAAACTGAAGGGAAAATTTGGCTAATTGGGATGGACAATCTCAGATCTGAATAAGGTCCAAAGTAGTAGAAATGTTTGAACAAGAGACTTCAAAACACTGAGTGTGTCCAATGTCTCAGAAGCCAGATCTATGACTCGGGAATCAAGGTTTTGATTTTGGATTAGCAAAATGGCATTCAATTAGGCAAAGAGAATTTCAATTTTTCATAATCAATGACCTATAGGCACATCCAAGTTTTTTAAGCCTGGTGGTATAAAAAATTACTTTTACTCTCCATATTACTCTTCAAAGTATAAAGCAACTGTGGAATCCATGTAGGAATGGATAAATTATCCACTTGCTTCTTGTGGCTTCTTATCCAACTAAGATTCTTATGACCTTCTAGCTTTCCAGTGTTTAAGGATCCATTCCTCTTAGTGGAAATGCATTCTTGAGAAGTAAAGATATTTGTAAAGGAGTCTGATGAGTAGTAAGATTGCTTATAGAAGTCCAGATCACACTGTTCTCTAACTTGTGTAAATTGGTACCCAGGTTGTACCATAAATTATGGCAGGAAATGAGAAGTTAATTCAAGTTTCCTTTTTATGGGCAATTTTCCAAGCATCTGGCATCCAATGATCCACTTACTAACATGCACGAATGTTATTGTTAGTTAAAAATTAACTGACACCACTGAGAAAGTCAGTTGGAAGTTCTTGATTCATTTTATTATTAGGGTTATCTATATGGGTCAGAAATAGTTTTAATCAATAAAACTCTTTTTCCTTTCCATCTGTAAGAAATATAAACGCAAACCTGAAAACCAATATTTTGTGTTGGACTGTTTCTCTATGCTAATATTTGGAATGGTTGAGGTATGCATTAATTTCAGAAAGCTGCCTAGGGATTTTTGTGGATATGCAATTTTAAAAAAAAATCCTTTCACTAAAGATTTATTTGAATAAAATTTAATGACTCTTTAAGTGCCTATTTTAAATAATCTATTCTGTTTTCAGTCAGTTACCATATACCGTTTGGTAGGACAGAGATAAACAGTTTGTATTTGGGTTATCAGAAGTCATTTGAATTTCCTTCTTTTTCTTATTACCCTCAGTATTGATGGGAAAATCAAGTAGAGTTTAAAGTTAATGTGCTGGCACTCATGTTTGAAATTTTTTTAATTCAAATTCATTCATGTTTTTAAGGGACTATTATATAATAATAAGGGATATAATAAAGGAGACACAGATTACAAATTCTACTACTTGATCATATTGTTTGACTACTCAGTAATGTGAATATATGGTGATTTCTTGCATTCAACTTATGCTTGAGCTCAAAAAATAATCAATTTCATAAGTGCAAGATGTGAAAAGCATAGTTACAAATTATATAAGCCATGTGCAAAAAGTTTGTGGCAGCCCTTTTTGTAGTAGCAAGAAGTTGGACATTAATTGGATGCCAATTAGTTGAGGTAGGGCTGAGTAAGTTATAGTATATGAATGTAATGGAATATTATTGTTCTATAAGAAATCATGAGTAGGCTGAATTCAGAAAAACCTGAAAAGACTTATAGGAAATGATGCTAAGTGAAGTGAGCAGAAGCAGGAGAACACTGTATACAGCAGTGGAGCTTTAAAATTCATTTAATAGTCGGTGAATGTGAGAATGAGGCCTAGGCTCCTCAAGACTGAACCCCATCCAAACTGAATGCCTGGACATGGTACAAGATATAGTTCAGTACCCCAGCTTCTGTGGGCATAGCAGCAATTGATAATTATCCTAGTAAATTGTTAAATTAACTAAAATGAATTAAAATTTAATTAACTAAATTAATCTAGAGCTTTAAGAGAGATCAAAAATTACCTACTTCCAATACCCTCATTTTACAGATGAGGAAACTGAGACACAAAGAGGATAAGTAAAGTACAAGTCATTTATGACTTTATCAACAAGGAATTGAACCTAGATTTCTCCGATTTGAAATCTAGTGTTTTTAATTCTGCCCCCCACTGTTGCAGACTGTTCCCGTACCAGCTCCTTTCGTCACAACCCACCATTTTCTAGGATGTTTTCCTAAATCAGGAGATTAGTAGATGGCATAAAGAATAGAATTCTGTGTCTGGAATCAGGAAGATCTGAGTTCAAATCCTGACTCAGGTGGTTTACTAGCCTGGATAAGTCACTTAACTGACTTGCCTTCTTTATCTGTAAAATGGAGATAATCAATAATTCCTCCATCCCTGAATTGTATATAATAAAATCTAAAGTTCTTTTCATTATATAAAATATCTAACATATATTATAATATATGAAATGTGTTAATGTGATGAAATCTGTAATATGTATGTGCCATTGTTTTTATTTGACATGAAGAAATAAAGACAGAATGTTTCAAATTCAGTGTTCTGTTTTGCTCAAAATATGCTTTTAAAGTTCCCCCAAAATGGCCTTCAAAATTGTTCCTGTCTCAGTTCCACATCTGGTCCAACAGTTCACTCTGAGCCTAAGGATTCAAATAAGCAATCCATTTAATTAAAATATATTCATACACCCCCAGGTAAAAGCAATTCCCAGGGCAGTTAAGAGCTGATATTATCCTACTTTTCACCCATTAATATCAGTATTAGAAATTCTGATGAGAAAGTTCTATGTGTCTATGGGTTCAGAATATAGCACTAAATGAGGAGACTGATGTAGGCACCAAATATAGAAGTTCAGTCACATGAAGAATTCACAGTGGCTATTCTCTTTGGCAAAAGATAAATTTATTTAGGAGAAGAGGTTATTATCTATAACCTCTATAGGTTATATATTATCTATAGATAATATGAAGGAAGAGACACCAGGAATGGTAAATATGAACTAGATTTGAGAGAGCAATAGGGTTATCAAGGAAAGGAGTTTGGAAGAATTCATTAAAGGATTCATAATTCATAAAAATGCAGTCGGAGTACTCTATTGACTAGCAGGATAAATCTATAGAGGAATTTATCACCCTAAAAGAGTTAGTTAGCTATAAGAAGAAAGATACTATGAGACATGATGGAGGGCTGAGAGGAAAGACATCATGAAGCATGAGGTAAGGAGAAAGACATTACAAAGCAGAACATCGTGTTGGGCTAACCCAAAAGGGATTCAGCATGAACCATATGCAGATTTATAGGGAAATTCATCTCAGAGGTTAAACATATCTTGCATTTCTGACTGGATACAGCAAAGTGGGGCTACCCAAGACCTCCACAGGCTAGGACTATAAAGTTGAATTTATCCCCATCTGTGCTATTCCCTGATTAACTCAGGGAGTAATTTTATCAGTAATTTTGTAACCCAGGACCTCATCATCTACACATTAAAAATTCTGAGTTTTCTACTATATATATGAAAAAAAATCCAAAACTGCATATGTGTACAAATGATTCTCTTCAACAGCTGGAAGCACTCTAGGCAAGAGAAAGTTAAGGTGAAAGGTTAGAGAAGAGTCAAAAAAAGTTTAACAGTTTATTAGTAGTGATTGATAATAGATAAATTATGTGATAATATATTTTATTTACATTAAGGTATTTTTATTTCCTTTGTTCTTGCTTTATGCTCTAGTTTAAGTTTTTAAGTAAAATTAGTGAACAGTTTTTCTTAATAATTTATTATTTTAATAATTATATTTTATAGAAAAACTGAGAATTTTATGATAAAACAACTAGTCTTCCCTTAGGAGACATATCAACCACCTGGTAACAGCTCCCAAAACTCTGGATATGGTGCCCAAGAGAAAACAATTCACTTCTCTCTGGACATGAGTTACAAAACCAAACCTATTGAATAATAGCAAATATTGAACCATTTATCAACATTTTTAATTTCTTCAAGGGTCGTCACTATTTTATGTGAATCCATTCCATCAAGTCAGTGGGGAACATTTACCAGATTTCCACAGCTGTGGGAACTGGGAAAAGTCTATTATAAAAAGTCAGTTCAAACTCACAACTAAAATAGTAAAACATAGCTTCTAGGAAACCCATCTGTCCACTTTAAAGTTTCCCCAAAGGAATGGCTCTGGCCATGAGTATAGGAGGGAAAAAAGGGGAAGGGGAGACTTTTTTTTTAAGCAAAACTTAATGAAACTAGTCAAACCACTTAAAATAGTCCATGTTCCGAGTCTTCTAATAAGTAAATTTCGCTATTTGTGATTTCACTATTTCTGACATAAGATGAAAAGTGGGAGTTTGTCAAGTCATCAATTTGCCAGTTTAGCATTTAGAAAGCAGACACCTCTTCCTGTACTCTGTTTCACCAAATAAGGTATTGAATAAGCTCTATGAATAAATTGAGTGTTATCACCTCCATTTCTCATGCAAACTACTTAAGCCACCATGAGATGGAAGATAAAAGTATAGCATAGCCCAATGCCATGCCATACATATTTTTAACCCAAGTGGAAAAATATTTGAAACTCCAGGATTCAATGGCTAGGGCATTGAAAGCTCATTTGTCCATAGTCACATGACTTACGTATGCAATATATGAATCCAGGTCTTCCGCACTTATATATTCACTTATATGCATATGTAGGCTTTCTGACTATAAATATACATATTCACATACACAGAGAATAGTCAAATTTCATTATGAAATAGAACCAAACTTCAAGGAAATGCCGAAGTTATTTAAGGTTTTTAAAACCTAAATAGGGTTTTTAAACTGTTTTGTTGTAATAGAATGATGGTATATCAAATGTTTCTAGAAAAATGCTGGCACTTGAGTTCAAGACCTATGGATAGATCAAACTAAGCAGCATAGAAGATAAAAGTGCCAGGTCTGGAGTCAGGAAGACATCTTCCTGAATTCAAATATGATCTCAGACACTAGTATGACTCTGGGCAACTCAAGCCCTATTTGCCTCAGTTTCCTTATATGTAAAAGGAGCTGAAGAAGGAAATGGCAAACCACTCCAGTATCTTGCCAAGAAAATTCCTAATGGAGTCATGAAAAGAAATGATTAAAATGACTCAACAACAATCTCCTGGAAAATAATTAAAACCATATATGGATAATATGCCCCCTTTGAGTATTTTGAGGTCATGACTATTTTAAATCAAATTCTATCAAATACTATTGCTAAATAGATGGCTCTGAGAGTCCAACAGCTTCATTTACTCTTCAACCAATAATACCCACTAATGAAGAACAAGATGATTGCTTTCTTTGAATATTTGCTAACCAGAGATGGAAAAGATATTCTCAGTTCTCAAAGCAAAAATGCTTCCAGAGTAAGCAAGTTTTCAGTTGCAGAGAATCTCACCAACATTTGGCCTATTCAGTTATTCCTCAATCCCCCAACTAGCTGGATATATTTGTTGGAGACCTCAATTCAAATCCTGCCTTGGATACTTACTAGCTCTGTGACCTTTCCATGTCATGTAACCTCTCTGTTAACTCAGTTTCCTTATCGAAAAAATGAGAGAATTGGACTTGATGGCCTCTGTTGTCCGTTCCAGATTTAAATCTGGGATCCTAGAAATCTGACATTATATGCAATAGTATATAGCCATAGGTTTCCGGTGTCTGCAAAGCAGGCTCACTGGAGTAATCTCATATCTCTTCTTTAGGAGCCAAGCTTGGTAATTATAATTTCACAGCATTCAGTTTTGATATTTTTGCTGTGGTTGATCTTTTCATTTAGATTATTTTAAGCATTTCTTTCTTTTTTAAAAAGCAGACAATGTTTTCAAAGGCCAATGGCTATTTTCTAACAGGAAACTTCAGTATTTCTATATTAACATATGGAAAGGATTATAGACCAGGAGGATAAAGAGTACCAAATCAGGAGATTATCCTGGTTACAATTATATGCACTCATGAAATAAAGGGTCTAAATTTCTGCATGTACAAATGGAGCGATAATAATAATTTTAAAAGCCCTTGGTATTTGGCAAAAAGACAACATACTAGTGCCCAAAGACTAAAAAAAACCCCAAACTGAAACTCCTGTCACAATAGATTTATTCATAAAAATAATGGAAATACCCATTCCTTTTAAATAAATGGATTTCCTAGAATTTAGTAGAAATATTATAAATAAGATATGAAATTGGGGTAGGGAGCAAATCACTCACAAGGAATAAAGTAATATGTGTGCATTTTACTTTATTTTTCTAGATTATCTTCCAAGGATATCATGAAAAACTTGTTTCTTGGGACTAGCCATATTGGAAAGGTTCCCTCTTTTCCTATGAACCCATCCTATTTTTCTGGAACACACAGTACAGAGCAAACATAGGCTCATTAGCATAGAGAGATGCTAAAGATACACTGAGTTGCCACTGTCTCCAATCAACATTCCAACTTTACATGCTATGCCAGAACCTGGCTTTCAGGGGTAAAATGGAACTATAAAGTCTGGAATAATAAATGCAGTAGATTATGCATGAAAGCAGCAGACAGAGCTGAAATAATTCCTCTGCAGTTTGGAAATTAATGGAAAGGAGTATGTGAATTTTTCTCAATGGTTTAAAACTGGTGCATTAGAGGTAAAGGGGAAGGCTTTAATATGGAATAAGTTTTTAGTCTTGGTAGGAAATACATGCTTCAAAACTCCAAGTTCAATTTCATAATCTATAAAATGAATAAATATTCATTTTTATTCATCTGATTACTAAATGAACTTTCTAAATATGAAAGTAAATGTGCACATAAAATGGCCATCATTATTTTCAGGTCATTCTTCTTAAGAACCTTAAAATGTTGAAAAATATTTGCTTTATGTTGTGTTTAGTTGTTTGTAGATTTTGCTAGGTGGCAGAGTGGATAGAGGATCAGGCATGGAGTCTGAACTCAAATTCTGCTTCAGACACTTACTAGTTGTAAGTGACTCCTAGTGGAGTCATTTAATCCTGTTTGCCTCAGTTTCCTCATCTGTAAAATGAGCTAAAGAATGAAATGGCAAACTTATATCTTTGCCAAGAAAAACCCCAAATGGGATAAGATATACTAAAAAATAACTGAAATTGACAATTGTTGAGACAAGTGTTATTATATTGTTAATCATTTTAATGCCTTGGCATCTTTTTTTCTGTTTCTTGACTACTTTCCCATAAATCCTGAAGAAATAATGTGCCCCAAAAGACAGGACAATTTTGAATTGTTAATTCTTAAAACTACACTAAGACTTTTGGGACTTATATGCAAAGTTAGCATTTATGTCACTTGAAAGTTTGCAAAATATTGAATGTTTGTTGTTATTATGAGGTCATTTCAATCATAACTGACTCTTTGTGACCCCAATTTGGATTTTCTTGGCAAAGATACTAGAGTGGTTTGCCATTTCTTTCTCCAGTTCACTTTACAGGTAAGGAAACAGAGGCAAAAAGTGTTAAGTAACTTGCCAGGGTTATAAAGTTGGTATGTATCTAGGGATGGATTTCAAGGACTCAAGTGGCACCCACTGTGCCATCTAGCAGCCACGTTATGCATGTTATCTCATTTTATTCTCACCATAATCCTGCAAGGGAAGTACTATTATTATCCCCATCTTTGTTGCTATTTATAGAGTGTGCAACTCTGTTCTTTTTGGATATCAGTGTTCCCATATGTAAAATGAGGGATCCAGCGGAGATGATTTCTAAGATTCCATCTCTTCATTTGAAGCAGTGAAGGTCACAGCACATACAAAAACCAGGCATAGCAGAGAAATTGTGCAGAGTTTGCATTGCTGCCATTTGCCTTAAGATGAGATTTACAAGAATTCAATGCCTGTAAAAGCAAACACTTCTCTGTAAGGGACTGTACTTTTCCATTCCCTTTGAAAGAAAACAAAAAGAGGTAGCTCTTTTCATTAAAAAAAAAAAAAAAAAAAAAAAAAAAAAAAAAAAAAAAAAAAAACCTAAAAGGAAACAAAGTATGGATTCTTTTCTCTATATTCCCAGCCTTTCTTCCAGAAATGACTTTCTTATTTCTACCACATGAAGCAAGCTTGACTTTGGATGATCTATAAAGTATTACATTACTATTTGTTTTGTGATTCTCTAGGATGCAAAGGAAATAAGGGAGAGTAGAAAAAAGCACTCATGCTTGAGTTACTGGATCTGAGTGCAAACTTGACTTCTGCTACTTATTACATCTGGACAAGTTACTTAACCTCCTTAGCATAGGTATGCACAACATATTCATTAGAACATTACTTAGGATTTTTTTTTCAACAGCAACAAATATGGTTTGTATTTATTTAGGTATTTGAACATATTTTTTTTCTTTTTGTAAATTTCCTTTCCTTTTCTTTTTTATTTATGGAATGAAATAAATAATTTCAAACATAGTATAATTAAAAAGAGGATTGCATATAAAACTGTAAATCTGTTACCTAAAACTTGCTATTCCTTTTAAATACATAATAAAATTATTAAGTAAATTTATATTTTTCTTCTTCCCTACAGTCCTCACAATTGGTTATCATTAAGGTAAATCATTATTAAATTTTCAGCCATAAAATTTTTATTCATCAAACCAAAGAAATTTTAAGGTAAACATTTATTAACAACTCAGTCTTGAGAATATTATTTTTATTCATCAACAAAAGAAGCTAAAAAAATTAAAGAAACTTTTAGGATGAACATTATTTTTATTTTATTTTATTTTTAATTTATGAAATAAAACAAACATATCATAGTATAATAATAAAGATGATTGCACATGAAACTGCAAATCTATTATGTACAACTTGCAATTCCTTTTAGATATATAATAAAGTTGTCATTTAAATATCTTTTTCCCTTTTTCTCCACCCCAGATAGCTACCATTAAATACAAATAGATGTGTGTGTGTGTGTGTACTTATGGAGTTGAATTTTTGAACGCAAGTATAGGACTTTATAATAATCTCCTGTAAATAAACCTCTCCTATCCTTATTTTCCTTTGTAGTCCTGGATACTGCAAAATAATTTCTCAAAGAAGTATTTTCTAATTAATGGGAGAGGAGAAAGGCACAGCAGCTCAAAGGGAGAAATGACAGGACATGCTAACATGCACAAAATGGTACAGAAGTCAGTCAATGAATTTAAGGTTTTTGGAAACACACACATACAAACACATATACACATATATGTGTAAAATTATTCTATATATACTTTTATCAGTTCTTTGGAACTGAGATAATCTTTATTCATATGTCTTTTATAGTTAATTTGGGTTTATAATACTCAAATTTTATTCATATTGCTGAACAAATTATGTTATATAATTGTGATGGAATACTACTGTGCTATAAGGTAAATGTTTATTGAATACTCAGTCATAAAAGATACTATTTTTATTCATCAAACTAAACTAAAATTTAACTACAATTATACTTTTTGAGATTAGCAGTGGCAGCTACATGGTACAGTGGATAGAGTGCTGGCCCTGAAATCAGGAAGATCTGAGTTCAAATTCAGTCTCAGACACTTAACACTTCCTAGCTATGTAACTGTGGGCAAGTCATTTAACCCCAATTACCTCAGCAAAAATAAATAAATAAATTTTTTTTAAAAATTAAAAAAAAAAAAAGATTAGCAAATACATATTACCTTAAAAGGCTAACTTTTAAAATGAGACCAAAAATATCATTTGAGAAAACAAACTAGCGTGCCCATGAAAGCTCAATATATTTTAATGCAAGGCCTATACTCTATCCACATAGATAAAATGAAGGAGCTGATCTTATATGAAGGGCCTCTGAGGTCCTGCTCAGCTCTAGAGCTACTTAAGCTTTTCTACTTAAGATTTCTTTTTGTCCAAGAAAGTTTTACATGACCCCAAATATATTGGTATATAAAAATAAGCATACAAGTCAAACATTTACCAATAATAAATCATCATTTCACAAACACCACATTCGGTTACAAGACTCCATATGCAGTTGTGATCCACAGTTTAAGAAGCTAAGCTCTAGATCATTAAAAAAAAAAAAAAAGTAAATTTACTCTAATTTTTAAATCAAATTGCATTACAGCTTTCACAAAGATGATTCCCCAAATCTCTATCTCTATCCTTAACTTCTTATCTATTCTAAAGCCATGTACTGCCCATTATCTATAACTATATCTATTTTGGTAGTCTACTTATACCTCAAATTCCACATAGCCAAAAGGAAATCAATTATCATATTCCCCTCCAAAAGTTTCCTTCCTCACATTTCCTTTGCGCCATCACCTGTTTCCAAAAACCCTAAATTCATTGACTCTGACCTCTGTACCATCTTGTCCATCTAATCTGTTAGCATGTCCTGTCATTTCTCCCTTTGAGTTGCTATGCCTCTCTCCTCTCCCATTAATTATAAAATACTTCTTTGAGAAATTATTTTGCAGTATCCAGGACTACAAAAGAAAATAAGGATAGGAGAGATTTATTTACAGGAGATTATTATAAAGTCCCATAATTGGGTTCAAAAATCCAATTCCATAAGTACAAATGGAGAGGTGTAGCAAACCACAGTCTGTCTTAAAAAAGGTGATTTTAATACTTGACAGGTTCAGTGGGAATCAATAGTATGATATGACCAAAAAAGTAAATGAAATCTAAAGCTGTTTTATGGAATTAAGAGTATCTGGGGGAGAAGGGAGAAAATTGTTCCACTGTACTCTGTCTTTGATCACATTTGAAGAATTGTGCTCTATTCTAAGTATAATATTTTAAGAAGATCATTGACAAATGAGATCAACTAGTTGAAACAAGACTGAAATCCTACCATATGAGCTGACTTGAAGAAGCTGGTTATGTGTGCTCTAAGAGAAAACTTCATGGAGATTGGTAGGAAGTGGAGGGTGGGGGATGAGAGAGGGAGGGAAAGAAGGGGAAGAAATAGAGGTAGAGAGGGAGGAATAAAGGAGAGGAAGGAGGGGAAAAGAGAGTCAGACAGAGAGAGATAGAGAAAAAGAGACAGAGACAGAGGGAGTCACAGGGAGAGCAAGAGAAAAGGAATTTTTTTTTTCAATTATTTGAAGGGCAAGAGAAATTTGACTGTCTTAGCTTCATATACAGAAGTTGCATAAAAGTAGCTTTTAGCCATACATGAGAAAAATTTTCTTACAGTGAGAGTTCTCTAAATTTGAAATTAGCTGCTTTGGGAGGTAATGGGCATCTCCTTACCCAAGTCTTCAACAGAGACTGGATGATCACTGGTCAGGAATGATTTTTGAGGTAGTCTCCATTCTTGTCCCCCTTAGACCAAATGATCCCAGAGTTTTCAGTTCTGTAATTCTGTAATTCTATAAATTCTGAAATTCTTCAGGTTTGCCCTTTTCTGTCTACTACCACCAACGCCATTCCAATCCAAGCCCTCATCACTTGACTCTCAGTAGATTCCTATATATTCCTTGTTCCTTACTTTCTCCAGATGCTCTGCCTTAGATCAAAGCTGCCAATTGCGGTCTGGCTAATCCTCTAAAACATCACTTACTTTATGCTCCCCCCAATGCTCAACGACCTATAATTGATCTCCCTCAAATAAGGCTCTCGTATATTATTAGGACATTTTGAATAAGGGAGGAAGAAAGGAAGTGAGGGAGATTAGAGAAAAGAAAGGAGGGAAGGAAAGGGAAGGAAGGAAGGGAAGAAGGGTGGGAAGGAGTGGGGGAGGGAAGAGGAGAGAAGAAGGGAGGGAGAGAAGGAAAAAGGAAGAAGGAAAGAAGGGAAGGAGGGAGGGAGGGGGAACAGAGGGGAACAGACTGGGGTGAAAGGGGACAGGGAAGGGGGAAAGAGGAGGAGGGCTGGAGAGGGGAAGGCGGGAGGAAAAAAGTTGAATGGAATCCACTCCATAAGGAAAAGAGGCTTCCTTCTTGATTGAGATAATATAAAGAAGAATATGCTCTGCAGGTGTGTGGGAGGGTAACAACTGAAACAAAAAAATAATAGCCTATAAGTATTCATTTCCTTCTCCTCCCTTCATTTTATAGAGGAGAAAACTGGACCAAAGAATTTAAATTATTTTTTGAGGGTAATAAAGAGAGTAAGTCTCAGGTGTAGGATTTGAATAATGGTCTTCTGACTATAAACAGAACTATTACATAGCCTCCTTGCAAAGAATCAGAGAGAGCCTGTATACTTTGTGCAAGAAAAGTGCCTACTTTAGCTGGAGGACATCTCTTCAAAAAGCTAAGCTTGGGAATAGATGGAGTAATTTGAGTATCTGACCTTTTTAGAAAGACTAACCTTCATTACTTGGAGGTAGAGGACCATGATCAGAGACAAGGCTAAGACTGTTACCTGCCATTGGCCAGAGATAAAGTATTCCTAGCATCACTCATACCGTATGCATCATGCTTAGACCTGAAAAAAGAAGGGGGGAAAAAAGGATTGAATCTACAAAAGAAAACTCCCTTTTATAAATCAATATAAATTGATAGCTCCTCCCACAATAGCCAGAACCAAACTCAAACCAAACCAAAATTTATTACTGATCACAAAATTCTCTCTCTAGATTTCACATCCCTTATAAAGCCCCCATACCCAAAAAATCAAATGCAAAGCTGTATAATAGAAGGTAGAGAGATTTAAAATAATTTGAGATTCATTTCTTTAATAACCAATTTTCCCTAAGCTGCAGTTTTATATTTCAATATATAACAAGCTAAAAAAAATCACAAGAATAAGAAAGTCTCAAAGAAAAGTGAGAGACCTAAAAATAGTATTTGAATATGTAGCATATGACAGATTACAGCACACTCCCTCAGGAGTTGGTTATCCCTAATGAAATCCCACTTAAACCCAAAATACTGACTTCCTGAGATTTCCACATCCTGAAAGTATTCTCCCTGAACATTAGTGACTAGCAATATAATTCATACAATGCTTTACCTGTAGTAAACATTAGTAACAGTAGCCTTGGTGACAGTATCAGATAAATCATTTGGCTTCTAAAATTCCAAAGAAGGGAAGTAATACTTACCCCTAATATCAATACATCTGGAGATATATTATCTTGAAATGGAATTCTCAGAATCAAAGGGAAAAGGTCATTCTAAGGGTGTTATTTAGTAAGTATTGTCAGCATAATTATGATATCACTGCCTCCAATCAGCAAGTTCAAGTCAGCTCTCCAGATTCATTTAGAGAATAATAACAAACAGGAAATTCTTCATTCAGAACCTCCTGAAATGAAGGAAAAAACAAACAGGATAGCATTAACCACTATAAAACTACTCTCCTCCCTTTAGGAATATAGTATCTTTTGCTGCCTTTCTTGCCAAAGTATGAACTCGTATTTTTTTTTTTCTGAGTTTCCTGATGTTGTTGATCTCACGATAAAAGATTTCAGCACATTAGGCCTCTGGACAGATGTTTTATGTGACAACCGATATCAGGTTTGAAAGACACACATGCAACAAATAACAGACTGTGTTTTATACAAAAGGGGCTTATTTTGTTTCTGTAACAATTTTCCTCTGAAATATATGTTTAGTAAAACAGATGGAATTTAAATAAACAAACTGTTAAGCCAAACATTGTCCAGTGACTTTGCTGGAAACTTCTTTCCTGTAAATAGAAGGTCAACTTGAAAAAACAATATATGTATGTGAATATATATATATATATATATATATATATATATATATATATATATATATATATATATACACAATATTTTGTGGTAATACATTTTTTTTCAAACATAAAGATATCAATCCCCAAAAGCAAGTTTTTGAGCACCGACAAATGCTTCCATCAGAACTAACCTGAATCATACATTTCTAAATAATAACTCACGGTTTCTTTTATACTATATGGTTTCAAAGTATGTTATGCATTTTATCCCATTTGTTGCTCACAATGGATGAGATAGAAAGGGTTGGAATTATAGCTAAGAAAGCTAAGGACCAGAAGTGTGGCTCCCCATTATCAACACACACACACACACACACACACACACACACACACACACTGAGAGAGAGAGAGAGAGAGAGAGAGAGAGAGAGAGAGAGAGAGAGAGAGAAAGAGAGAGAGAGAGAGAGAGAGAAAGAGAGAGAGAGAGAGAGAGAGAGAGAGAGAGAGAGAGAGAGACAGAGAGAGAGAGAGAGAGAGAACTATAACTTCTTTAAGGGCAGAAAATTAATTATTTTGTCCCTATGGTCTCCCCACCCCAAAATAGCATGGACCTTCCAAAACATAGAAGCTTTAAAAATGTTATATTGAGTTGCTAGCCTAAGTCCCATAGGTAAGTGGCAAAGTCTCAACTTATTCCAAATCTCATTAAGTCCCATTTTCCTTCTATTATCCAATATTACCTCTATTATGGTATATATTAAAAATATGTGATATCTATTAAAAATTATCTAACAACCAACTTCTTTTAATAAAACTCATTCATAATTGAATGTACTTCATTTTGATAATCTCCAGAATACTTAACACCACCAAGAAAGTTACTAAACACTGAAACATAAGATAATTTTTCTAATATAATACTTATGGAATATGAATATACATATAGGAATTTCATGCTAATTGTTTACAGCAGCAATAATGTATTTATATACTGACTTCCCAGTAGCATGCATTCTTGTTCTATGAATACAGCATGTACAATATTTTTGGCAAAGGATAGAAGTGATATACAAACCACAGAAAACTGTCATTTGGAATTTCCATTTAGTTAGGGTTTCTTTGTTTTTCTGAGAATGAAACATAAGTGCTTGAGTGAGTTTGTGTGATTGTGTATGTATGTGACTGCATTTTTTCAATCTTCTCATCCCCAGAGGTTATAGATGTTTATAGCTCTGAGAAATAAAAGGCTCAAGACCAAGCCATAATGGATCTATATCTTCCTCCGTGGATTCATATTTCCAGATTACAGTCTGGGATAAATGGTACAGATGGCCAGTCCACACGTGGCCAGTAATTCATCTAAACCAAAGTGGGTTATCCTATTTCCCCAAGGTGCTTGTGGTGAGCCATTCCTTAAGGGATCATAGCACACACCTGTGGCTGAATTAATCAAAGATTTACTTAAATCCTAAAGGTACGAAGATTGGAATTTTTTTTCTCCATTTCCTATACTACAGTGGTCAATCCCTTGTTCAAAGGAGTTCTATGATATACTCCCACAGTTCAATAGCTCTCATCAAATGAATAAATGAGCAGAATTTTGGAAAGGGTTTCTAGATATCGATACTTTGATTAAAAAGAATAACAATAATAATATTAAAATGATAGCATGACAATGATTTGTAACAGGACTATTTCTGAACACTATTGGAAAAAAAAGTTTAAAATGAGATTAATAATGATAATAATCTAATATTTAACATTTAATTTTATGTTTAATTTTAAAATTTGCAAAGGAGTGTATATAAATTACCTAATTTGAGCCTCACATCAACCCTACAATAATATATATATATATATATATATATATATATATATATACGTATATATATAATATACCTAATAGGTATTATTATTACCATTTTGCAGATAATATAGAAGCTATGAAGAACCTCATAAATCTTCTAATACTAGTTTCTCATTTTACTGATTAAAAACTTAAACACTAATGGAGTATTATTTAGAAAGTTTTAAAATAAGAAAATTTTCAAAGCAAAATTGCTTCTCCCCACCCCCAATATTCAAAGCAATACCTGCTGCAACCTAAAATCTAAAGCCATTAGCTGCAAAGAAAGTATTCATTTCAGTTGTTGAAGAGAGTGTTTTTATGCCATTGAAATCCCGGATCTAATACAAAAAAAAAAAAAAAAAAAAATTGCCATAGAGAAAAAAGGAAGTTAGTGGTTGACTGATTTTCGCATATCTCCTTTTTCATTATCAATATTATAGTTAATTCCCTCTGGCACCAAAAAACTATATTTTACACAGCCATGCCTCATACAAATATACTTCACTTTATTGCACTTTGTAGATATTGTATTTTTTTTACAAACTGAAGGTTTGTGTCAACCATGAGTAAAACAGGTCTATAAGTACCAGTTTTTTCAATAGCATGTGCTCACATTATGGCTCTGTCACAATTGATAAATCTTGCAATATTTTCAAACATTTTTCACTTTTATCGTATCTGTTGTGATGATTCTCCTCCCCCCCCCAAGCTTTATTATGTGACCTTGGACCTCATCAGACATTTCACCATTTTGCTCATCACACTCTAAATGTATTCCATTTATCAATGTTATTTTTTAAAGTATATCTATAAAAAAATAAATAAATAAAGCATATCTATAATCTGTATCAGATTGCTTATCATTTTAGGGAGTGGGTAGAGGAAGCTGGGAGAATTTGGAACGCAAAACTTTTTTATTTTACTGTAAAAAAATATTTTAACACCTAATTAGGGAAAAAATGAAATCGTATTTATGTTGTTTGGTTTTGCCAGGCAATTGGGGGGTAAGTGATTTGCTCAGGGTCACGCACACAGTTGGTAAGTGTTAAATGTCTGAGACAGCTAGGTGGCACAGTGGATAGAGCACCAGCCCTGAAGTCAGGAGGACCTAAGTTCAAATCTGGTCTCAGACACTTAATACTTCCTAACTATGTGACCCCAGGCAAGTTAATTAACCCTAATTGCCTCAGCAAAAAAAAAAAAAAAAAAAAGAGAGAGAGAGAGAGAGAGAGAGAGAGAGAGAGAGAGAGAGAGAGAGAGAGAGAGAGAGAGAGAGAGAGAGAGAGAGAGAGAGAGAGAGAAGTTGTCTGAGACTAAATTTGAACTCAAACACTCCTGACTCTAGGGCTGATGCTATCTAGTTGTGCTATCTAGTTGCTCCTAAAATGATGTTTAAAAAAATTCTTAAGTTGTACCTAAAACTGAGTACTTCAGTTTAGATAAGATATGGACTATATGACAGGAGTTTGTTATTGTTGTTCAGTTATTTCAATCATGCTAGAGCCTTTGTCACTCCATTTGAGGTTTTCTTGACATCTTTGTCAATAATAAATACTGTAGTATTTGCCAGTTTCTTAAGGCTCTGAGACCAGATTTGGACTCAGAAAGTTTTTTTTTAAATAACAATAGTTTTGTTGTGTTTTTTTTAATTTTAACAAATACATACAAAGACAGTTTTCAGCATCCATTCTTGCAAAACTTTGTGTTCCAAATTTTTCTCTTTCCCTCCTCACTTGTCCCCTTTCCCAGACAAAAGTGATCCAATATAGGTTACACGTGTGCAATTCCTCTAAACATATTTCCACATTTATCATGCTGTGCAAGAAAAATAAGATAAAAGGAAAAAATAAGAAAAAAAAAACAAGCAAACAAACAGCAATAACAAAGGTAAAAACACTGTGTTGTGAATCACATTCAGTTTCCATAGTCCTCTCTCTGGATGTGGATGGCTGTTTCCATCACAAGGCTATTCGAATTGCCTTGAATCACCTCATTGTTAAAAGGAGCCAAGTCCATCACAGCTGATCACATTATCTTATTGTTGCTGTGTAGAGTGTTCTCTTGCTTCTATTCACTTCACTTAGCAACAATTCATTTAATTCTTCCCAGCCTTTTCTGAAATCAGCCTGCTCTTTATTTCTTATTGAACAACAATATTTCATTACATTCATATACCATAACTCAGTCAGTCATTCCCCAATTGAGGGCCATCCATTCAGTTTCTAATTCCTTGCCACCACAAAAAGGGCTGTTACAAACTGCATGTGTGGGTTCTTTTCCCTTTTTTATGATCTTTTTGGAATGCAGACCCAGTAGAGACACTGCTGGATTAAAGCGTATGCACAGTTTGATAGTCCTTTGGGCAGAGTTCCAAATTGCTCTCCAAAAAGTTAGATCAGTTGCATTCAGAAAGTTGAGTCTTCCTGACTCCAGACCCAGCCCATTGGGGCTTTTAGTTGCCCTACTCCAACTGTGTTCCCATTTATCAATTTTATTTTTTTAAATAGCACCTGGAAGTGAACCCCCTAATCTAGTTAAATTTGGACTATATATTGAAACTACCAACCTATTTATTCTAGGAATATTTGAACTCATGCTTTTTGATATTATGTTTGCATTTTTGACATTCTATTGGTTCATATTCAGTTCTATCAAATTCTTAGGCTTTTTTCCTTATGAACCACTGTCAAGATCTCTTTCATTTAATACTTGTATAGCTGATTTAAAAAAAACAAAAACTGATTTGTTTGATTTTGGATTTATCCCCATTAAACTATCTTAAAGCTTTCAATCTTCACTCTAGTGTTTTGAGATTCCTTTGAATCTTGATTTTGTTATGCAAGGTATTAACCATTCCTTCCAACTTTGTGTCCACTGCAAATCTGATATGCTTATCTTTCATATTTTCATCCAAGGTATTGGTAAAAATGTTAAACATAACAGAGCCAATTATGCAAGCAGATGATTTACTACTCTAATCTTCTTTCAAGTTGACATATGATTCATTCATCAAAACTTTTTTGCAGTTCAGCTAGTCTGAAACCACCTTTATCCATATGCCATTAATTTTCAATTTAATTTACATTAATGTAAGTCACATAAGCCAAGAATATAAGAATAGCAGAGAAGCAAGAAGGTATACACAATGAATTTTCTTTGTTCCAAAAAATCACTATTAAGACTTTTAACCTGCTTTTCAGTAAAATAAATTAATAAAGCCCTTCGCCACGTAAGCATCTATTAATAGAAAATGAATATTTTTTACTTCCACTGAAATGCAAAGCATTAACTGACTACCCACCCCCCCAAAAAATAGGTTCAAGTAGAACCATGATTTTATTTCAGAAGGATTCTGACAAATCTGAATCAGAGTAGAGACACTTGTTCACTTCTGTTATTCAGAATGTATGAATAAATGTAAGCAGAGTATCTTTCATCCCAACCATAATATAACTAACAAGAGCCTCTATGACCTGTTATCTTTAACATATGAGAATCCCTCTCAGATTGAGTTATAAATCAACCAAAAGTTGCTAATGCAAGATTTGGGGAATGAAATATGCACTTTCTTTGGATGAAATCAGATGATGAAATGTATTTTAACTGATTGAAAGAAATTGATACTCTATTGTGCCATTTATATATCTATGTCTATCTATTGATAGGAAAACAGATAGATATATAAATGATAGATAAATAGATAGACAAACAGACATCAGAGAAGAAGATTCCAGGAGAATTCCAACTTAGCTTTGAGAGCTAAGCTTTGAGAATGCTTTGAAGAAGTAGATTTCTGTGTCTGTCTCTTCTGGAGGAGGGAAGGAGATGTAGTAACCCCATGAGCCCAGAGGAATGTCACAAACCACTCTATCTTGGAACGTCGTGATCTTCAAAAGTCAGGCTTGCAATTGATGACAAATGCAGTGTCCACAAAATATCAGTGGCTGATAGAAACATCTGCATCTTTGGGGAAAAGGAAAAACAAGTTTGATAAAGAAAAAAAAAAAAGAATTGCAGTGATTAAAACCTTTTTAAAGTAGAGAAAAGTACAGCTTTGTAGCTCTTTAAAGCTTAATAGTCTGGAGGGAACCACACCTATGTTAAGAGAACTACAAGGACATTCTAGAAAGAAAGAAAAGACTTCTGTCCAACCATCTGTGAGTTACTCATTGACCTATTGCGCTCTGAGGTTGATTCCACTGGGACATTGTTTTTCAAATTTTGGAGGGGATATTTTTGTACCAACTGTTCTTGCTGAACCACATTAGTCAATAGCTCCTGTTTAAAAAAACAACAACAACTAATTAATTTACTAACTAATTAGTATTGGGGAGAAAACCAGATAGAAATTCATGAGAAACAGTATGACTCCCAACTTGTCATGAGTCCAACTTTCTTTTTTCCTTAGGAAAAGTATTCAGCCAGATTTTGGGGACCCACACTGCTAGTGTAAGTGATAGTTGGGAAAATGTCCCTAGCTGAGTTGATCTATAAAGAAAAGATAAAAATTATAAAAGCAAACTAAAATCAATACAATGATAAAAATTCTTATGATGTCCTTAGGTACAAAAAAGAAATGTATGTTAAATAATGCTATATAGCCAAGGAAGTTCAGAATAACTTAAATGACTAATCCAAAAAATTTGTGATTAAAAGATTTATATTACTGTAATAAATAGATTTATGTTACTAAAGTTTTTGTTACTATACTACTATAATAGGTTTATGTTATTATAAGAAGACTGTGTTATTACCATATTTCAAAAATATTTTATTATATATATAAAATTGTATTATACATATAATAGATATAGTATAATAGAATATATATACTACATATTAATTGTATAGCATACATATAGTATGTATACTAATAGCATAGTATAATATATATAGTATTATATATATAATAGTCAAATATGCAGAGACAAAAAGATAAATCTTAAATGATTGCACATGAAATCATGAAGGATCATTATTTATGGTTTATTATTTTTCAAATATATTAACTTTGATGAGATAGTAGCTCAATCATTTCATTCCTTTTCCTGTTCCATTTTAAAACTTTTGTTTCTAATATGTGGTTTTCTGGATGTTGTTGCTATTATTTCAAGTAAACCAAAAAAAGAGTGGCTTAGAGACTCATGATGCATTAAAATAGATTTTTTCAGCAATTTTTATTTTTCCAATATTTCCAGCAATGACCTATTGCCAGAAGTGAAAACCAGAAATATCAGTGAGAAGATGTATGATTAGTGATATCTCAGAGTTATTGTTTAGTCTTTTGATCAATAACTGGAATTGTCATTAGTAGGAAGCTTATCATATCTGAGGATAATGTAAATGACAGTATTAGGATCCAAAAGAATCCTCAATGGGTAGAATGAATTTGATAAGAAAAAATGTAATAAAGATTATTTTAAAGTCCTATATTTGGGTCAAAAAATGAACTGTACAAACAGAATAGAGGAGGCATAATTAGAACTAGACAGTCCATGTGAGAAATATCTGTGCCTTTAGTGGATTACAAGCACAATATGAGCCACTTATTATTAATTATTACATATTATTATGTGCACCATTTATTAATGATAGTTTTTTAATAAATCAATTTGTTTATTTATTAATTTTGTTCATTTATTATCTTCTACTGTGCGCCAGGTGTGAGGCTAGGTTCTTGTGTTAGAAAAACAAAAATAAAACCAAAATAGCCCCTATCGTTGGGAAACTTATATTCTATTGGGGGAAACAATAGAAGCCCACAGAAATATATGTGAAATAAGTACAGTGAAATTCAAGCAGAGGACTCCAAAGAGGCATCATGTAGCAGCTGAAATGAGTATTGAAAGAAACTAGGAATTTTAAAAGGTAGCAATAAGGACAGAATCTTTGCAAGAATAGAAAGCAGCCTGTTCAAAGTCAAAGAGATAAAAAATGACATGTCATGGGTGAAGGACAAATGACAAAAAGCCCATCAGACCTTTGTTGTTGTGATTGTTATTATTGTTGTTTGTCCTTTGTTCTCAAGGAGGATCATGACATCAGGGAGTTGAAATGCAAATGAATTGGATTTAAGTGAGGGAGGGCTATATAAGGTCACCTGATTTTCCCCTCCAGAGCCATCTGGGTCCACTGACAGAATATAGTTCAAGACAACTGGAGGCTGTCTGATTCTTCATGATCTTAGTGGGGGTTTTATTGGCACAGATTCTGTAGTGGTTTCTTATTTCCTTCTCTAATTAATGATTTTTTTTTTTTTTGACTTTTTTTTTTTTTTAATTTTTTTTATTATATATATATATATATTTTATAATATTATCCCTTGTATTCATTTTTCCAAATTACCCCCCCTCCCTTATTCCCTCCCCCCGACGACAGGCAATACCATACATTTTACATGTGTTACAATATAGTCTGGTACAATACATGTGTGTGAATATCATTTTCTTGTTGCACAATAAACATTAGAATCCGAAGGTATATGCAACCTGGGCAGACAGATATTAGTGCTAACAATTTACATTCCCCTCCCAGTGTTTCTTCTCTGGGTGTATCTACCTCTGTCCATCATTGATCAACTGGAAGTGAGTTGGATCTTCTTTATGTTGAAGATTTCCACTTCCATCAGAATACATCCTCATACAGTATCGTTGTTGAAGTATACAGTGATCTTCTGGTTCTGCTCATTTCACTCAGCATCAGTTGATTTAAGTCTCTCCAGGCCTCTCTGTATTCCTCCTGCTGGTCATTTCTTACTGAGCAATAATATTCCATAACTTTCATATACCACAATTTACCCAACCATTCTCCAACTGATGGACATCCATTCATCCTCCAGTTTCTAGCTACAACAAAAAGAGCTGCCACAAACATTTTGGCACATATATGTCTCTTTCCGCTCTTTAGTATTTCTTTGGGATATAATCCCAGTAGTAGCGCTGCTGGGTCAAAGGGTATGCACAGTTTGATAACTTTTTGGGCATAATTCCAGATTGCTCTCCAGAATGGCTGGATTCTTTCACAACTCCACCAGCAATGTATTAGTGTCCCAATTTCCCCACATCCCCTCCAACATTTGTCATTATTTGTTCCTGTCATCTTAGCCAATCTGACAGGTGTGTAGTGGTATCTCAGAGTGGTCTTAATTTGCATTTCTCTGATCAGTAGTGATTTGGAACACTCTTTCATGTGAGTGGATATAGTTTCAATTTCTTCCTCTGAGAATTGTCTGTTCATATCCTTTGACCATTTATCAATTGGAGAATGGTTCGGTTTCTTATAAATTAGGGTCAGTTCTCTATATATTTTGGAAATGAGACCTTTGTCAGAACCTTTGTTTTTAAAAATATTTTCCCAATTTGTTACTTCCCTTCTAATCTTGTTTGCATTAGTATTATTTGTACAGAAACTTTTTAGTTTGATGTAATCAAAATCTTCTATTTTGTGATCAATAATGATCTCTAGTTCTCCTCTGGTCATAAATTCCTTCCTCTAAAGAGGAGGAAATTAAAGCAAACAGGGTCAAATAACTTGTCAGGGTCCCACAACTACTAAGGTCTGAGGTTGTACTTGAACTCATGAATTGGAATCTTCCTGACTCCAAACTCTGCACTCTGTGCACTACAGCACCTCTTCGCTGCTCATTAATAGAAGCACAGTGTCCAAACCAGAGACGAGATGTACTCTGTCTTCTGAAATGTTGGGTTCAGTTGTGGTTGTCATAATTTTCAGAAGATTATTTACAAACTAGAATGTATCCAGAGGAAAGTGATTAGTCTTGGGAAGTAGCTAGAGACCATGACAAATAAAGATTAGATCAATGTCATGGTTATATAACCTCAGGAGGAGAAGACTTAATGGAGCATGATGGTGGTCATGATGCATGTAAAGAGCTATCAAAGGAGGGGCAGCTAGGTGGCCCAATGGATAGACACCAGTCCTGAAGTCAGGAGGTCCTGAGTTCAAATCTAGTTTCAGACACTTCCTAGCTGTGTGACCCTAGGCAAGTTAAAAAAAAGCTATCAATGGAGTTAGCCTTGTTTTGTGTGTCCCCAAAGGACAGAACTGAGAGTCATGGGTGGTAGAGAGGCAATTGGGATGATTTTGCCACGAATATTTTTCTCCTTGCATATGGCTCTAAATGCCACTGTAAAGTGTCAGACCTAATAGAGTCAGGAGAACCCGAATTCAAATGTGACTTAATCCTGTTTGCCCAGTTTCCTCATCTGCAAAATGAAGCAAATAAGGAAATGGCAAACCATTCTAATATTTTTAACAATAGAATCCCAAATGGGGTTATGAGGAGTCAGATATGACTGAAATGACTAAATAATAATGGCCACATGACTTTATTAGTGCTAACTGTGGGAATCTGCCTTTTGAAAAATCCCTCCACTAAAGCAAATCAGAAACTGTTCTTTAATTTTTAATATTTAGTATTAAGAAGTTTCATGAGGCCTTAAGAATGTCAGTGGTTTGTTCATAATCCCATAAGCACTAAGTTTCAGAGATAGGACTCAAATCCAAGGCTGGTTTCCCTTCATTATACCATATTGTTTCTCTTATTTTGATATAAAGCGTTCTCTCCATATAATAAGAGCTGTCCTAAAGAACTGACTGCCTCTTAAGATCTATATCATTGAAGGTCTTCAAACAGATGTTGGATGAACACTTATTGGAAATGTTATAAGGGCAATTCCGTTCAAACCTGGGTCTCAGACGCTTAATAACTATGTGATCATGGGTTTATTTAAACCTGTTTGCTTCAATTTACTCATTTGTAAAATGAACTGGAGAAGGAAGTAGCAAACCATTGCAATATCTTTGCCAAGTAAATGAATGAATGAATGAATGAATAAACTCAAATGAGGTTACAAAGAGTTGGGCACAGCTCAACGACAACAATTCCTTTCCAACACTGAGATGGAGGATCAATAAATTAATAAACATTTATAGTGCACTGTTGTATGTCAAGAACTATGCTAGATTCTGGGGATATAAAGACAAAATTAAGTAATGCGTGCCATCAAAAAGCTTGCATTCTATTGATGAGACAAAAATATATGAGGAAGTATTAATGAAATATATGCAAAGTAAATTCAATGTAAAATAAATATATTCAAATAAAAGAGAAAAGAAAATGCTGGCAATTGCAGGGATAGATAATGAATGCTTCTTGCTGAACAAGAGGAAAGAGCTCTGAAGTAGGAGTCAGAAAATCTGAGTTCTAATTTCAGTTTTATCACTAACCCATTGTGTGACCTTGGCAAGTAATTTAGCAGAAATTTTAATTTTTAAAATTTTTATTTTCTCACCTAAAAATTAACAAAACTAAGACCAGCTCTACAATACAATTTTGATGATAAAAGCTTTTGTGTGTGTGTGTGTGTGTGTATACACTTTTCAGATGGAATTAATTGTTCATTTTCTCCCAAATTAGATGATAAGTTCCATAAGAGCAGCTTCAGGGTCTTCTCCTACTAAGCCTAAAATTCAATTAATACTTGCTGATGGATTGATTTATTATAAAACTCAGAACTTAATCATAAATAAAATGAAAACAAACATTAGCCTGAAGTGTTCATTAGTCCTCGAGAAACAAACACAAACAGGTGCAGATGGCATTTGGCTACTATTAAAAGTGCTTTCATCCATATGGAAATCCACCTCAGATGGTAGCTGTGCACTGAAAGTTTCAGATAAAGACCCCTGACTATGCTCTAGAGCAGTTAGCTAGTTGCTCATTTTATTAAGACTGAGAAGAAAGCAAACTTCAGGGATTTGCTCTATTTGACTATTAAAGACAGTCCAGATCAGCAAGTGATAAAGAAAGACAGAGTGCTAAAAAACTGGAGAATAGATTGAATCAGAGTCAGAATGCATTTCATAGGTTATGGTGTCCCATACCACAATAAGAGTCCGTTATGCAAAATTTCAGTGAAGACCTTCAGGATCCAGCTCTCCCACTAACTACTTATATAAAGTCAAATGAATTCAAATCAACAAGAATTTATTTATTAATTATTATAGACAGTGTGCTGAATGCAGGAAATAAAAATTATTGTTTGTTCTTCATTCTCAAAGAGGACCATCACATCACATCACATCACCATCAGGATATTCAAGTGAGTTGGATTTAAATGAGGGAAGGCTGTGCCTCACTTCCTCCTCCCAGAACCATTTGGATCCAGTGGTCAGATATAGATCAAGAAGATTGGAGATAACCCTGGCTGAAGTAGGAGACCTTGGTCTTTCTAAGCTAAGATCTTCAACAGGTCTCAGTTTGATTCATAGAATATAAATACCAGCAGGAAAAAAAAAAAAAAAAAAAAAAAAAGCAGAGCCTGCTGCCCTCAAGAAGCACATATTCTTTTTTTTTTTTTTTATTAAAGCTTATTTTCAAAACATATGCATGGATAATTTTCAACATTCACCTTTGCAAAATCTTGTGTTGCAAATTTTTTTCCTTTCCTTCTCCTATATGCAAGCAATCTAATATGTTGAACATCTGCAATTCTTCTTTACATATTTCCACAATTATCATGCTGCACAAAAAAAAAAAAATTAGATCAAGAAGGGAAAAAATGACAAAAATGACAAAAAAAATGAGAAAGAAAACAAAACAAAAACAACAAAAAAGTGAAAATACTATGCAGTGATCTATACTAGTCTCCACAGTCCTTTCTCTGGGTGCAGATGGCTCTCTTCATCAAAGAACTGGCCTGAATCACCTTCCTGGTTAAAGAGCCAAGTCCATCACAGTTGGCCATCACATAATCTGTTACTGTGTTCAATGTTCTCTTGGTTCTACTCACTTCACTTAGTATTCACTTTTTGGTCCTCTATAAATTCATACTAATTCATACTACATACACATATTAAACTACTTGCCATTGCCAATCTTCATATAAACTTTTCAAATCTTCATGCATTTATACAGGTTAACCCCTTTGCCTAAAACATATCTTCCTACATCTTCACTGATTGAAATTCTTCTCTTCCTTCAAGGTCCAATTAGGTGTTAACTCCATCACAAAGTCAGATTTCCCCAAATGAAAGTGCTTGCCCTCTCCTCAAATTTTCTCATATTACCTCATTGCTACACAGTATGTTTGCCTTTATCACTTCCATCTTTGTAGTCTATTAATTTGTGAATTTGATCAATAATAAGAGCAATATCTCTTAGGGCTATGCTGTGACCCTAGCCTACCTTTTTCTAGAGCTCTACCCCATATAATCAAGGTTAATTTTCCCCTAAAAAGTACTGAAATATTCCTTTAGACTTACAGTTATCCCTTCCACATATCTAGCAGCACTCTCACAATCTGGAAAATCTGGAAGACCTTCCTTCCCCTCTTTTTCTTTTATGGAGTGTTTATAATAACTTATTTGTAAGATTTTGGTTGCATTTATTTAATATTATTCATGTATTTTGTGCATGTCTGAGCTTCTAAATTTCCTAAACTTTTCTGAGTTTCTAAACTTTTTCTGCATCATCTTCATGTGTTGTCTGTGTCTTGTGCAAAACTTCTCCAAAATTTCCATTTAAATTCTTTTGCTCACCCATGTTATATCAAAATTGTGTTGAGGCAGCCCTTTTTGTAATGGCAAGGAACTGGAAACTGAGGGCATGCCTATCAATTGGGGAATGGCTGAATAAGTTATGATATATGAATATTATAGAATATTACTCTTCCATAAGAAATGATCAGCAGGATAATTTCAAAGAGGTCTGGAGAGACTTACAGATGCTAAGTGAAGTGAGTAGAACCAAGACAACACAGTACAAGAGTAAACAGCAACAACAAAATTATATGATGATCAATTCTGATGGATGTGGCTCTTTTCAACAGTGAGGGGATTCAGGTCAGTTCCAACGGTCTTGTGATGGAAAGAGCCATCTACACCCTAAGAGAGGGCTTTAGGGACTGAATGTGGATCACAATATAGTATTTTTCACTTTCTTCTTATTGTTTACTTGCATTTTGTTTTCTTTCTCATTTTGTTCCTTTTTGATCTGATTTTTCTTGTGCAGCATGAGAATTGTGGAAATATTTATAGAAGAATTGCATATATTTAACATATATTGGATTACTACTTGCCATCTAGGGGAGAATGAGGGAAGGGAGGGAGAAAAAAATTTGGAGCACAAGGTTTTACAAGAGTGAAAATTAGCTATTCATGTGTTTGGAAAATAAAAAGCTTTTAAATAAATATGTGATAAGGAAAGGCACAACATGGAAGGGATAACTGTATTTGCTGAGAGGAGATAGTTTGACAGATCTTCCTGGCATCCTAAACACAAAAGCTAGCAAATAAGGAACAAAAAATTCCTTCCCTGAGCTTCTGATCAGTGCATCATAATGGCCAACAGAGACAGGAAAGCCATGTTCAGCTGATCAAAGCTGTATACTTGCTGAATATCCTTTCTACACTTCAGCTGAGCAAACATTCTCTTGTAAGATGTTAGGTAGTCTAAGACCTTATATTTCCATTTCATTCACAAATAGGAACTGTGAGATCAGTCTAAGTCAAGCTGGCTCATGCCAGTTCAGTTCAATTGTGTCAGCTGTATTCATCGTTCCACTTAGCTCACTTTAAGGAAGGAAATAAACATTTATTAAGTGATTACTGTATGCCAGGTGCTTTACAAATATCTCATTTGATCCTCACAGCAACCAGATGATAGATGCTATTTTACCATTGAAGAATCTTGGGCAAATAGAAGTCAAGTGATTTGTCCAAGATCACCCACCTTCTAAGCACTTGAGACAACATTTAAATTCAGGTCATCCTGATTCCAGATTCAGATTCTATCCACTGCACTACTAACTGCAGTAGTAATAGTAATCAAGAAAATGGTATACATTTTGAATCAGAGGAATATACACTGAAGATACTATGATTTCATGCTCCTACTTAATCCACAATTCTGCTCCTGCCACTTAGCATTGGGTCTGTATTTAATAGGACTGAAATATCACATGCTTAGTGATACAGTGGATAGAGCATCAGGCCCAGAATCAGGAAGGCTCATCTTACTGAATTCAAATTTGGCCTTAGATACTTACTAGCTGGGTGACCCTGGGCATGACATTTAATCCTGTTTGCCTCAGTTTCCTCTTTTGTAAAATGAACTGGAGAAGGAAGTGGCAAACCATCCCAGTATCTTTGCCAAAGAAAACCCAAACGGGGTCATGAAGAATTAGACACAAGTAAAAAATGATTCAATGACAGCAATCACAACATATTTGTTTGCTGCAATAGGCTAAATAGATATAGACAAGAGAAGTAGTATGGAAAAGAACATGACAGTTTTATGAGATTTTTATCAAAGATTAATTTTCTTTTGTATAATACTACAGGAACTTTTAAAGAGAAGCTGCCTGGTTTCTCTTTAAAGTCAGCTGAAGTAACATAGCTATTAAAAACACCTGCCTTTGTAGAGCTACAGTCCTGAAACCAGTCATCTTTTCACATGATAGCATATTATTTTCAGTCCGCATTCTTTCTTCCTCGTATTGCAACTGACAATTGCATTGTCCATAGGCATAAATCCATGAAATGGCAGGTGGGTTATTTCAGCTGGATTTTCACCTCTCACAAACTTCTCTCTGTAGTATTTGCTTCCTACTTCTTCAATCATGTCTAGATTTAAAAAATACACACACATACACACACAAAAGAAACTAAAGCCAACAGAAACAAAATTGAAATGCTAGAAAGAATTCTAAGGAATGACAAGTCATGTTTGTGTCAAGTACAAACTTTATGTTATTTATGTTGAGAATGGTTCCAGCAGTGTTTTCTTAGGATCATTGTGTTGTGTCATATCTGTTCTAGATTAATTATATAAGGAAAAGAGTACAAATATGATACATCTGGATGTTTCAGGAGAATTGACATACAAATCAATAGAATTAAGATTTATCATGGGATCCTCTATTTGCAAAATTCTTGAATGGAAGATACACGTACAATATGCATGGCTTAAATATAATTTAAGTCAAGAAACTTAGTGGTAATAAGGACAATGCCATTCATCAAGACAGTGATAAACAATGAATCCCCCAAAGTGGTTGCATTATTCAGATTTATACTGCATATTTTTACTGGTCTGGAACCAATTACTATTTTTACATAATTATAATTTCAAATACATATGAATTCAAATACATATGAACCCTTCAGAGGACTTGTAATGTGCATTAATTGAGACCTAGATGTATTTTCTACAATGTTTAATACATTGCCAATGATCATGTATAGAATTATCTGAGAATAGATAGCTTAAAGATGGGAGGCTGTTAAATACTGTTAAATATTCCTGTCAAACTAACTGTCAAGTAACCAAAAACTGTAGTCAGACATTTGGATGTTAAGTATTACATTATTAATCCACATTTTTTGTTTTTCTTCATGCATTTGCTCTCAGGAAAAGCCAGTTCTTCCTTTACTCCAATTGTTTCTATTATTTTCCATTATTTAAAATATTTATATCAAGCATCTACTATGGTACTTTGTCTACAAAGATTAACAAAAGACATGGTCCTTAGTCTCCGAGAGTCTACATTTTATTAGGAGGTTTTACCACATACACCAACAAACATGCACATTGCAGTACAAAGTGATTTCAAAGAAGGAATGGTAATAAATGAGAAAAGATCCTTTATGTAGGGGACATCACTTGGGCTGTGCTAAAGAAAACCAGAAAAGTGAAAGAAAGAAAGAAAGAGGAAGATAGAGAGGAGGAAAGATGCATTCCAGATATGAAGGACTACTTACACAAAAACAGAGGAAGAATGATATATTTACAGGAAGCCAGTGGGCCAGTTTTTATGGGAACAAGATTTCTGAATCACAATAAGAATAAATAAGACTTGAAAGCAGGGTCTGAGTCAGACTATGAAAGATTGAAGAGTTTGTAGTTTATCCTAAAGGCTCTGGGGAACCATTGGATATTTTTAGTAAGGAGGCTTACATAGTGGTTGACATAGATCTATATTGCAGGAATATCAGCTTGACAGCTGTGTGAAAGATGGGTTGGAATAAGAAGAGATTGAAATCAAAGAAGCCAGTTAGGAAGATATTAAAATAGTCCAAAAGAGAGGTATAGAGGGTTTGAATTTGACTGAAGTGAAGGGCACAATTGTGAGGGACACCATGGAGGTCTGTAACACATCAGAGATAGGATGTTTCCTGTACAAAAGGGAGGAAATGGTGTCATCCTAATCATGGGAACTACCACATGGTCAGTCCAGTTTGGGCTCAGATTTAGAACCCCAGCATTGCACTCTTGTGTCCAGATACCATAAAGAATATCTCTTGTTAAATCTCCCTTGGAAACATAATTCTTGTACACAAGTTTCCTTTTCTCTCCCCTAGTACCAACATAGTATAACCACATATTCATCTGAAGAGATGTTTGCTGCCAAGTGAAGCAATTTTATAAGAGAAACTGATCAAGTCTCTTCATTTTCAAATTCCTTGAACTCAGGGAACACTCATTCTAATTGCTAAAGTGAGTGGTTCTAATTTAAGATAAGATGGAAAATAAATGTAAATGTCTTCAATATGCATGCCAATAGTATGCTACACTTTGAGCTTAAAGAGTTTAAAATCTTTTGTACATATTATCTCATAATTCAGAAAACAATCTAGTGGGTAGACTTAAAATCTTCATAATCAGATCCATCTTGAATCCAAAGCAAGTGAGGTACAGGGAAAAGAAAAGAATTTATGCAGCAGAGAGCTTAAAGATGCAATTATGAATAGAACACTGGTCTCTGTGACCATCAGACCAGGATGTCTTAGAAAAGAGATACATACATTCCACCACCACCCACATAATCTTCATAGTCTTCATCATCAATAATATTGTCATCTATTTATTTTGAAAAGTTGTGCACAGAAAGTAGAATAAAGTATAATCCTCCAAGATAATTCCCTGAATACTTACTGCATTTGTCAATACCATTTATTTCTTAAATTGTATTTGTTAATTTTTAGTTTATTTCCAAATCTATATCTTTCCTCCCTTCCCCTGGGCATCTAGGTGGTGCAGCGGTTAGAGTGCTGGACCTGAAGTCAGGAAGACTATATGCTTGCCTTCAAACCTAGCTTCCTGACACTAGCTACATGCCTAACAATCTCAGATAATTGGTGGCATCTAGTTAGTGCAAGGAAGATCTGAGATAGACCTGCAGTTAGGAAGATCAGAGTTCAAATCTTGCCCCAAACACTAATTAGTTGTTTCACTTAATCTTTGTCTATCTCACCTGAAAAATGGGAATAATCATACTTTCCCAGAGTTGTTGTGAGGATAAAATATTTGTAAAGTGCTTTGTAAATCTTTAAATGCTATATAAATATTATCTTTTATTATTATTTTGACATGTTTATGGGACAAAGAAAAAATGAGCCTGATTAGATTGAAATGTACATTGTAAAGTAATGACAAATTAGATTAGCTGGATCATGAAGGATTAATAGCAATATTGTATAAAATATTTAGCAGAAGGCCTTGGCCAGGTAGTAGAATTTAGACTTAATATGACTAAATACTACTTAAAGAAATTGATCTATCACATTCAAGTTAGCAGATTTCAAACCAAGTACACAAATTATGTTTAGATTAGTTGCTATTTTTAGAAGGGCATCATGGCATAGCTATTTCCTTCCTTTCCTTCTTCCTTCTTTCCCTCCCCTCTTCCCTCCTCTGTCCATATAGATTATCATATCCTTACCTATAGATGCTCTTAAAAACATTTTTCCCTCTTTTACACCTTGAATCTTTCCAAGACATCTTGGAGTTTACAGTCTAGCTTTCTTTCTTAAGGACCAGGCCTTAAACCAAAACCAATTTGATTTTCTTAGACTACTAATAGGTCCTAGGCTAAGCCCCATTTGGTCATTGTTTGGATCTTGATTGACTCAGATTGAATGTAAATAACAGTCATTTCTGCTTTGGCCAAAAATCCTGAGGGTCTTCCCTTCCCAGATTCATTCATTCATTCATTCATTCATTTATATTTTTTTCAGAGCGAGGGCGGGGAGGGGATTAAGTGAAAGAGAAGATTCTTCCCCTCAGTTGCTACCTAGCTTTAACACTGAATGGGTGGACCTCAATCAGACTTGAAATCTGTTGCAGACTTAGCTTAAAAGGCCAAAGTCTCCCATTTCATACAGGACCATCTCTAATCACCCTGAACTGTATCTGACCACTGGACCCAGATGACTCTCGAGGGGAAAGTGAGGCAGGTGACCTTACACAGACCTCCCTCACTCAAATTAAATTCATTTCCATTGTCATAGCATCACCTCCCTGAAGTCTTGGTACTCTTTGAGAAGGAAGAATAAACAACAGCAATGTGACCCTGGACAAGTCACTTAACCCTGTTTGCTCAGTTTCCTCATCCAAATATGCTGTAGAAGGAAATGGCAAATCACTGTAGTATCTTTGCCAAGAAAGCCCTAAATGGTCATGAACAGTTGGCCACTATTGAAACACTGAACAACCACTACCCTCTCCTCTTCTCTATCTGAAGCAACATAGTATGTAGAGTACTAAGCTTGGGGTCAGGAAATACCAGGATGGGATTACTTACTAGCTTACTACTAGTAGTCACACTTACTAGCTGTGTGACTCTGGGTAAATCATTTGACTTCCCTCAGCCTCAGTTTCTTTATGGGCAAAATGGGAATAATAATAGCACCTATCCCTCACAGGGTTGTTGTGAGAACATAATTTATGTAAAGTGTTTTGGAAATATTAAAATGCTATATAAATACTAACTATTTTTATCCACTGTCCCTTATAGTTTTTTGTTTTTGTTTTTGTTTTTTTGAGGGGAAAAAAGCAGTTCTGTAAAACCCATCAACACGTCCACAGAGAATGTGATGCTACATATCTAAAGTTACCCACTTTTACAAAGACCGGACGTTTATTTCCTCATCTCTCCCGTATGAAGCTAGTGTGCATTTATTTTTACACTTATTACATCGCTTAGAATGTTATCTGATTGTTTCTGTTGGTAAATTCTAAGAGATCCAATGGATGCCCTTTGAAAAGAATGAAAGCTTTGTGTAGATTGAAAGGTGGTGGTAATCCTATCCCAAAGTTTCCTAAGTGCATGGTCTCTTTTCTCCAAGTAAAATATAAAAGCTTTCAGGTCAGAAATAATTTTGTGCTACATATATATATATACAGGCGTGCTTACACTACGCGGCCCAAGTATGCCTCTAGGGTTATTCTTTATGTTTGTTAAAATGAACTGAACTAACCGAATTGAATTGAATTGGCCAAGTCACAGAGATGGGCGTAAAGAAAGAAGAGCACCTTCTAGTGAGAGATGATCGATTATCTGCAAGAGGCGGATCCCCGCTCGAAGTTTGTAGCCCGCCCCCCTCTCTCGCTCCCTCCCGCCCCCCTTTCCTATTTCACTGGAGCCCGGAGAAGGCTGGAGGCTGAAGTGTGGGTTCCTCTCCCTGGTTTCTGCAGTCTTTTCGCCACTTCGGCTGGAGTCCAGGATAGCGCCCCGGAGTCCCGGGTTCCGGGAGAAGGGACTCCCCCTTCTCTGCCTAGGGAGGGGCTCCAGCTGCTGGACCTCCAGAGCCGTCCAGTCTAGCCAGCACGGTTGTGCGGCGCCGGCTCTGGAGGAGCAGAGACGCACTGCTGGCTGCCCCAGTGGCCACTGTACAGAGCATCACGATTTGGACGTGAAGTTGAAAGAAAAGACTGAGGGGCTTCCCTGACCATCCTTCTCCGCCTCCTACCCCGGTACCTCAGCCCATCCTCCACCTCCGCTCCACGATGCGGGCATCCTGGTGCCCGGGACTGTCGCTCCTGCTCTTTTTTGTTGCAGGTGGTTTTGTTAAAACGGCAACCAGGTGAGTGTGTGGCTGCCTAGAAATGCGCTTCAGCGTCCGGAATTTGCTTTCTTTATTCGGTTCTTTTGTTTCCTCTCCTTTCCTGCCATTTTTTTTTTCTTTTGTGCTTCTTTGGAAGTAGCCCTGCTGGGAAGGTCCAGAAGTGAATGACCATTGTCATTTCTTCCCTGGGTCATGTGGCGTTTCTTTCTCCCTTCAGACTCATTCCAATCATTCTGCAGTTCCCTCATTTTCAAAAGGATGTTCTTCACACAAGAAATGTGACCATGCTGACGATATTCAGGGACATCTGTCTGCTGTCTACTCTCTATAACTTGAAATACTAAAGTGGGTTCAGTTTGTGCTGTTTGAGTCTTTATACAACTGAACTAAGTACTGACTAGTTGTCAGCATCTGGTTGGGGAATGGAGGGATGCGGAGGAAAAGATACATCACGTTGGAGACCTTTAAGGAGTTTTGAACAAATAAGCAGACAACTTATCTTTATCTTTAGTTCTCCTTTGATATCCTTGCCAAACACCATGACATGCAAGTGACTTGCATTTAAGAGGAGGGCTGTTCAAGATCCCCTGCCTCACTTTCCCCTTCAGAGGTATCTGAGTCCAGTGGCCAAACACACACACACACACACACACACACACACACACACACACACACACACACTTTTTTTTTTTGTTAAACGTAAATGTCAGGATTATTGTAAATACTGTCCCAGGATTTTAAATTGGGTAGGTTGGCTTAATGACCACAGGTGACTCGGGGAATTAACATAAATCTAGAACTAAAACTAGGATCTCAGAAGCCATCTAATTCACAGATAAAGACATTCAGGTCTGACAGAGTCTCAAAGGTAAGACTTGAATCCTCTGAATTCAAAATCAAAATTTTTTTTCTTCTCTCTATCTCATTAGCTTCCAATGCAATATGAAGAGGATTGGATTTGTAATCAGAACTGTAACTTGAAGAATTTGACACTGATTCCACTTAAATATCACTTAGATAAGCTTCCTTCAAGGTACTCTGGAGGTTGCATACTTGACTTGTAGGTATTGTCCATCAGGTTGATTATTATTATTATTATTCCATTCCACTATAGCAATTCAGAGATTCTTAAATTCAAATAGAAATTCATGAGTTCATTAGACTATAGAAAGAACATTGGACTCGGTAGTGGGAAATTGGAAAAGGAAGAACTTGGATTCAAATCTCAGCCTTACAACACTTATTAACCTAGTGACAGTAAATAAATCACTTAACCATTTAGGACCTTCAAAAAAAAAAAAAAAAGATGAGGGAGTTGAACTAAATGACAACCAATGTCTTCTTCCATACATTTATATGGTCCATCTATTCATTTTACAATATACAGATGCTTTATTAAGAAATGAGGAAATCAGAATTTATAAGCACCTACTGTGTTTTACACATATTATTTCATTTTACCCTCATAACAACCCTAAAAGGTAGATACTTTTCTCATCCCCATTTTACAATTGAAAAAACTAAGGCAGTTAAATGATTTGCCCAAGATCACACAACTAGTAAGTTTCTGAGATAGTATTTATACTCAGGTCTCCTAGACTCCACACAGCACCCTAATCCCTGTACCACTTAACTCCCTCATCTATAAAAAGAAAATTATGTTGTTGGAATATTTGATGACATTTTTTATGTTTTGTGATTAAAAATTATTGGCAAACATAGTTCACTTAATTTTTAAAGAGAAAATTTTTGTATGTGTATTACTCCAAGGTAAGAGGGAAAGTAAATGCAATTTTTGAAGAGAATTAATAGTTATTTAGTACCAGGCAAGCAGAGGTCCAGGGTTTCACTTTCAAAGTGCTACTAAATTAAGTTAAAAGTCATAAAACCCTCAAATCAACCAGGGAATATTAAAATGAAGAATCCATACCAAATTTTACATAATACAGTTTTCAAAGATGTTAACTAGTTTGTTAGCTTAGTATCAAATTCATGAGTTGGTATGTTTAGGATCAGCAAGTGGAAGTATCCTTATTCCAACATGCTTAGAGCTGTCAAGCAGTCACCAGCTTTTCAGGAACTACATAAGGGACCAGTTTTTATAAACTCCAGACCCAATGTTATGGAAAACACATTGACATAGAAAGGCAAGGCTGTCTAGGCAGAGATTTGGTTCAAGTTGATTATTTCTTGAGGTTTCACACATTATATCACAAACTTCTTCTGCTGTAAGGAAATGATGTTGAGTATAAGTATGTTATTTGCATGAAACCTTTCACCATAAATTAACCCTTCTGAGTTATATGTTTGTTTAATACATCAATAAATATTATTCTGAAGTGTCCATAGACACTCCATCAGAGGGGACCATGATAGAAAAAAAAGATAAAGAATTCCTTTATAAAATTATGCATTAACCATTATATAATTATGTACTTACTTGACCCTAAACAACCAAATATTACATTAATACATATATTTAACCCTTGTACTGCTGTCTGAGTATTGGAATCTTCAGATCACTTAAGATATGAAACCCCGAAGCAGAGCTGCAACTAGGGAGAAGCAACAAGGGTTTTGCCTCAGGGTACTAACATCTGGATGACATGTGTTTGCTCCTTCCCTTCCTATGCCAGTTATAAGACCCATCATTCCTGCAATTCGAAGTGCTCTGTCATATAATGTGACTTAACAGCTACCCTATTTATCCTCACATGTTCCAAGATCATGTTTCTCTCACCACTTTCCTTCCCTGCCTTCCCTAACTTGATGTTTGCCCTTTCTCATCCCTAGGATTAGGGAAAGATGCAAGACTGAAGGGGTTTTGGTCAAACCAAAAGAGCATAGCCTAGACTGTTTAAAGGAGAGCTGCACACCCTCCTCATCCTGTATAGGGTCTCATTATGACAATACCAGACCCAAGAACTTGAGCCACATTTTTTGGTGAGAGACACTCAATGTCAGCTATGATATTGTAATGTGAGAGAACTCACTATCTGAGGAGAAATCATATAGGTGAGCTCCTCTTCCACATTAATCTGCTCTGAATTATCCAATATTTCAAAAGGAGGGAATCTTCTAACCTCAAGCACATTATGTCAGCATCTATTCTTTTCATGGATTCAATGTTTTGAGTAGGAATTTTGACCTTTTTAAATCATGGTCCCCTTTTGAAATCTGATAAACCTATGGACACAGCAGAATAATATTTTTAATGATTAAACATAATACATAGGATTACAAAGGAAAACATCTATATTGAAATAATTATCCAAATATTTTTAAAGTTTATGGACACCAGGTTAAGAAACTCTAGTTAGATTATTTGCATTCCTAAAATATACTTGTTCTAAACTTCTGTTTCTTTTAAATTCAAATATCAAAATGAGAACTAAGAGAAATCCAAGCTCAGGTAAAGGTCCTGGCTTTATATCACTGAGTCTCCTTAATGGTACTTTGAGAACTAATCCTAGTCAGACTCTTGATGGAGCCAGATGTTCACCCATGCCTGGTTTGGTGGAATAGCTTCAGACTTTAAGCATTATTAAAGCAAGCTATTTTGATGTGCACATAACCCAACATTTATCTTTTTTTAAGATTAACCATTTGTAGAAATGTACCTAAAACTCCAAAGTTTTATTTCAAAAACTAATTTCAGTAGAATGGTTGATGTTGGAAGCCTATATTATGTATAATTTTATTAACATAAACCATATTTGTGGACACAAAATAACATAGAGAAGATTCAAGCATTTAAAATACCTACAGTATTTCCTGGGTTTCCATATCATATCAAAAATTCCTTTATTTTTTTCAAAGGCATTCAATTTGGCTACTCTTTTTACAGTTTGTACTCATAATCCTAAATCTAGATTGATTTTCTAATTCTTGGCCTAGACTCTATTTTAAATTCAAACCTCTTTGTAAGGGAAAAATGTCCTGAAAGCATCTTGAAATTGCTAAGAATTGAATTCAACAAATCTTTTAAAGTGTCTGTTGCATAAAAGGTATTATGCTAATTGCCTTGTATGTAATTAGTTCATACCGATGCAGCCCTCAAAAAGGTTATCACCTAACAAGTACAGAAGTAACCATGATGCAAGGAAGAATGTGGTCAATGCAAAAGAGATACCTAGACAAAAAACTAGGAGGAATTTAAGGAGGGAAAGACCATTTTGGATGGGGATACGAAGAGATCTGGGATTCATAGATAAAGTAACTCATAAGTTAGGACTTAAAGAAGGAAAGAATTTCAGTTAGCAAATCCTATTGATTACACCTTCTTGATTTTTCTTTCATCTATCCTTTCCCTTGGCTCTGTCCTAATTTATTGTTATTGAGTTGTTTCAGTTTTGTCCATCTCTTTAGGATTCCCTTTAGGATTTCTTGGCAATGATAGTGTAATGGTTTGCCATTTTCTTCTTTAGCTCAATTTACAGACAAGGAAATAAGGCAAACAGGGTTACAGGGTTTGCTTAAGGTTGATCTCAGAAAGATGAGTCTTCCTGACTCCAGGCCCAGCACTCTATAGAGTGTGCTACCTAGCTGTGCAACTATCATACTAGAGGCCTTCAAAATCCTCTGCCTGAACAATTTATTGTTAGCTTCCTTATAGAATTTTCTGCTTTAATTTATTCTTTAATATTTATGACACAAAGATCACTGTTCAGCTCTCCCTGTTGTCTTTGTCCCTTTCACTCTACATCACCCACAATCTAGTCTTATTCTATCTTGCCAGATTTATCTCATATTGTGCAATTTTTCATCCTAGATACTCCAATCAAGATGGACCCTTTTTGTTTCCCAAACATTCACTCATCAGTGAACATTTTTAGAAGCACTACTATAATATGGACACTGGGTATTAGAGATAACAAGACAAAAACAGAAGAGTATTTACTTGTAGAAACTTAGATTCTATGAAGGAAACAACATGTATGGGTAAAAGTAAATCAAAAATATATACAAGATAAATACAAAATAAGTTAATGGAGTAAAGATCTAGTAGTTGGAGGGATAAATAAAGGCTTCATCTAGGAGGGAACACTTTACCTGAATTTTGAAAAAGCTAGAGATTCTAAGAAATTAAAAGAGGAGGGACATTCCAAGCAGGAGAGACAGACTGAACAAGGGTATAAAGACAGGAGATGGAATATCATATGTAAAAACAGCAAATAGGTCAATCTGATTTAGACTGAATGACTTAAAAAGTCTTTTCCAACTCCAATATATAGCCATAGGGCAGTAAATATATGTATGGTATATTGATGCCTTTTCTCCTTCTAGATTATAAACTGGATCTTATCTGAATTTTTTAACTCTTCCAGAGCTCAGCGCTTTATGTAATATGCAATAAATTTGTTGAATGAAGGTAGTATAGGATAAATCTGTCCCAATTCATATAAACTCCTTGAGGGCAAAGATGCCATTTTGTTTCTTTAGGTCTCCTGCAGCATCTATGATCATGTTCTGAAATGGTGGAGAATAGCATGAGATACATTTTAGGTATTCACAACTCAAATCAATGAATAAAGAGTTTCTGCTTTAAGTTTAGAAACTGCAGAGATGGTGTTGTGCTAAAAATAACTAGAAGCCTTATTTGATTGTTGTAGAAATTAATTGTTAAAACAGCTTACCAAATGGCAGATTTGTACAGTTTTCAAAGATGAAGTACACAGTTGTAGTAGTCATTAAATATCCTTGCTGGTTTTTATAGACTATGTCAGAAGTCCAGTTTTGTTCAGTTTCATGAACAGAAATAAAATATTTCTTTTAGTGATTTAATTTGTTGCCATCCATTATATTTAAATGGCTACATATGTGTACACATCATTGTCCTTCTCTACTTCCCCATAAAATAAGTGTTTAAATGGTTTTTGGCAAGTAAACAAGATAATGTTGGAGAGTGGCTCCAATTAATGATTCATTAATGTAATCAATCTCTGTCTTTTTTAAATGCCATCCATTCAACCATGTAAGCCAAGAAATAATAAGCAGTTAGCAATTGTTTTTATCTACTGAATTTTTAAACTCATTCTCCAGAATTATCAAACCTTATTGATGTTTAATGAAACAACTGCACAGATATAATACAATTTTACATTTTAACCAGTGATTTGCTGAAACTTGTAGAAATGTGTCTAAGCATATTTAATTAAGAAAATATTTTGCTTATATTAAGGGTTCATATTATTCTCGAGTGATTTTTCATAAAATCTGTTTTATGTTGACTCTCTTTTAGAAAACATATTCTGTACCACAATTTCATGGCATGCAATTTCTTCATTTTTTCTAGTTCATTTAGCAGCCAGAATATAAAAATCTTTCATACCATTCTAAATCCTTGAACAACCTTCATTTCTAATTTAGTATGCAATCTGGTTTAGGTGAAATGTATACAATCCAGATCTTTAAGATTTTACTATTGCTTGAATTTATAGGTGTGAAAACAAATTAACATTGATGTTTGAGGGAAAAGATTTTTCTCTTTAAAGTAAATGTAAGTGAATTGCATCTTCTAGTTACTTTCTTCTGAAATTATTCCCAGTGCAGTACTTCTGGAATTCAATTTCCTCGACTATAAAGCAAGAGGGTTTGAATTGGAGGATTTCTAAGACCACTTCTAGTTCCTAAATTCACAGTAATTGAATTCAACTTGTAAAGAAAGAAATAGATTCAGCCATCTGTGTAAGGGAGCCTGTGTACTCCCAACGAAGTTTTTAGCATAAATGTGTGATTAGATGTGTATTGTGAGTTTTTAATAGTTTGATCAATGAATCATAAGAAGTTTTATGTGGATTTTTACTTCTGACAAATTTAAAGGTCTTTGGGGAAGTACAGTTTTCTTTTCACTCTGTTCCTACAGAAGCAGTGGGCCTAGAATAGACACAGGAAAGGATAATGGAAATATACAATAAAAAGAGCCCTGGACTAGGGTTCTTCTTGTCTTTATTTTTCAAATCCTAGCTGTACAAACATAAGCAAGTCAATCAACCATTTTCCTCATTTGCAAAATGAATGGATTGATCAATAGATCTTTAGGCAGCTAGGTGGTACAATGGTTAAAACCCTGGGACCTGCAGTCAGAAAGATCTGTGTTCAAATTCAGCCTTAAATACTTATTAACTATGTGACCCTGGGCAAATCTTCCTTATCTATAAAATAGGGATGATAATAACAATTCACTTCTAGAATTGTCCTAAGGATAAAAATGATGCAATATTTGTAAACCTTGCAAACCTTAAAGCTTTATTATTATCTAAGGTTTCACATGGTTTAATGTCATGCCATTTAGGCTATTCCTATAGAAAAATTATCAATTATTATTTATTGGTGAAGCTACTATCAAAGGTAACAGTCACAGTAAATTATAGAGTAACTATAAATACTAGATATAATTGCTAAAGTAAATATAATATATAGATAATTTGTTAATCCTGCTGACCAAATATTTGAAAAACAGTCTATGTTATGGTCCCTCTGCTACCTTGGTCCTCATTATCTGAAGGTCAGATATGTTACATTTCATCTCTATCCCAGGATTCTTTGGGGATTTAGGATGTTTAGGCTCTCCAAGTGGCTCCAGTCCTCCCCTTCCACCAATGATGTTCCTCCAGTTGTGGGGGATGGTCCTCTGTACCTTAGGTCTAATTAATCACTAAAAAGTTGAATTAACTTTTACAAAGGAACATTTACTTCAAAAGACATAATCACAAATATAAAAACTCACTTTTAACATGGAGCTTAATTTTCTTTTTCCCTCATATCACCTCATTCTCAAGAGAGGAAAGGAATTAAGTTCATAGTTAGCTGCATTCTTGTGAAATACAAAGTCCTGGTTCCAAATTCACATCTCCCTCTACCTTACATCCAGGCACTGTGCTAAATGTCACAAAATCCATCGCATTTATCTTCCAAACATCTCAAAATCACAGATCCCTGAATATTTATTGGCAAAGAAGTGTGCTTCTGTGTGACATGGCATCCTCTGCCAAACTTCAGATGGTACCTCCTCCATGATATTTTTTTGATTTCTCCTAATTCCAAATGATGTTACTTCTTCAAAATTTCCAGAAAACTAAGACTGGCTCTCTTTTACACACTTATCATGCTCTATTTTATTTGATGGTTATTCATATAATATACCCATACAATTTATGTTCATGCATATACAATGTATTCATACAATTAGTACCTTTAGGATAAAGAATATATATCTTATTTAGTTTTTGTTTGTTTGTTTGTTTCTCTCTTATTGCTTCACACAATGTATATTTTACAAATGTTTACCAAATGTCATTTTGTTGATTGGCCAATCTGAATAGCCGTTAATTGGGGGGGAGGGTTAAATTGGAAACCCAATTCATTGCCCAAATTAACTAGATAATTGCTTTCCTTTCTGTCACTTAGTGGTGCTTTAGCTATCATGATCAAAGTCCCTTATATCTTCATTTCTTCATTTATCTACATGATACTTTGTCCACAGCTCAAGAAGTCACAGATCTCTAGCATTTGCAGACCAGCCTGGGATATGTCACTACGGCCCTAAATTGGAATGTTGTTATGGATGGAAAAAGAACAACAAAGGACTCTGTGAAGGTAATTTTGCAGACACATCCTTCCTGGATCATTATAGAAGTCAAAAAAGAAGCAATAAGGGTCCTGAACTCAAATTGTGGCAGGGTTCAAGAGGTACTCCGGTGGTAGAATGAATAATTCTTCATAATTGATTAGGTATAGAAGAAAAGAGATATGAGATGACTCAATGATGACCCAAAGATTTTGAACCTGGGAAACTGATGGCTTCATTATGTGAATAATTGGTAAAGAAGGTTGGTTAGCAGGATTCCCAAATGAAGGATCTAATTTACTGAAAACCCATAAGCTTTAACTTTCTAAACTAGCTAACACACAGTGGAAAGTAAGCCAAGGTCAAAGTCAAAAAGATCTAAGTTCAAAGGCTCAGCTATTTACTAAATATATGATCCTAAGCAAGCTATTTATCCTCTCTTGGCCTTAATTTTCTCATCTGTAAGTTGAGGAGTCAATGGCTTCTGAATTTCCTTCTGCCTGTGATTTTAGGATAATTTGTGAAATATGCATAAATGTTAGGAAAAAACCCTAGTCTCTTCTTCTCAAATCGGCAAAACACAATTAACCTAGAAAGATGAATCTTAAACAGCCTTTCCCAACTCCTCTTAATTTTGGTGCCTCCCTTCTGTTATTATTTCTAATTTGTCTTTTATTTAGATTGTTTGTATACATTTATTAGGACAACTAGGTAGAACAGTAGACAGAGTGTTAGGCCTCTAGGCCTAGGTCAACAGGATTTGAGTTCAAATTTGACTTCAAACACATCCTTCCTGTGTGACCCTATGTGACACTTAACCCTTTTTGCATCAGTTTTCCCATCTGTAAAATGAGCTGAAAAAAGGAAATGGCAACCCATCTAGTATTTTTGCCCCCCCTCCCAAAAAAAAAGAAAAAAGGAGGTAACAAAGAGTGAAAAATGACTGAACAACAATATATTTGTTAATTCATATTCTTGGTTAGATCATCAATTCTTTGAGGACAGAATCTTTTGTCTCTTTTTGTATCCCAAACACCTAACATGGTGCTTAGCACATAGTAGGCACTTAATAAATAGTGAGTGATTGATTTTTTTTCATCTTAATAAGTACATTGATTTTTACCTGAAAAATTAGACATAACTTTTTTAATCCTTGACCCAACATCTCCCAGAGTTATGGATCTTCTAGGATATTAATATCCTTATCCCATATCAAGGATGATCTCACTAATAAATTCAAGTCTATTCAAAGTTATTTCTGAAGTTGTTTATTCAATGGAATGGGTCCCTAGATTATGAACAATCCAGACAGTGGATTTATATCACAAAGAAAAAAAGCAAATATTTTATCCTTATACTATTTTTATACATATATATATATATATATACTTATAAATATCCTTATGTTTTTATTTTTATGCCATATCCTTATACTTGATTACTAAATATTTTACATTGAATAATGCCAACTTTTTAAAGATGACTTGAAGGAAGAAACACATATTTTAAATCATTTTTACAGTTCTAGTAAATAAAATTTGAGTTAAATATTATAAATTTGCTTTAGAAGGTATTACTATGGGTTGGGAATTCCCATCTAAAGATTCCAGAAAGATTGTGGGTAGTAGAATAAGGGTCCATGAGTATATCTTTGGTTATCAATTACCCTGTTTTTTTCTGTTATGCCTTATTTTCCTCTCTCCCCTGAAAAAACCTTCATAAATATCTTCTCACTACCACTACCCCTAATCATTGTTTTGAAGCTAAAAAGAGATCTACTCAAACCCCATCATTTCATAATGAGAAAACTGGGGCCCAGAAAAGCTGAGTTCCTTACCCATAGTAATATAGTTAATTAGTAGCAGTCATAATCCAGTGTCCCACATTACTTCTCCTCCTAGCTCAAACTTAGCTAGATACAGAATTCAGATCAAAACCTAAGAGTTTTTAAAAGAGATCAAGCAATGAGGGCAGGGGGAGGGGAAGGGAAGAATATGATAATAGTGTAAAAAAAAAAAGGTATTGAACAAAGCATCAGGTCAGATCTAGATTTATTCATTATCTGATTTTTCAGATTTTAATTGGACAGATAGATGTATGTTGATAAAGATAGATGCTTGATACAGAAGATAGATAAGCAGACACATTTATTAAGTACTTACTACAATCCAGATATTGATAAGTCTTGCAGATAAATACAACCCTACTCTAGATTTTAATGGAGGAAACTAGAACATGGGGAAGGGTACAACACAGAGATGTCCAGGAAGTAAGGTAGAAGCCTGAATCTGGGCAATATAAGGCAACTCGTCTACATTTAGAATTCAAGATAGTTGGCTACAAAGGCATTCAAAGGCCATAGTATGGAGACTATAAAAATGATAGCCTAAGTGGAGAAAAATTGGCATAAGGATACCAAATGATAACATTGCCACTAGAAAAATGTAACCATCATGTTGATGTTAGCCCTCTCTAAATACCATTTGACTTAAAGTTAGGAGAAACCTACATACTCTCAGTCTTAAGGAAGAGATTGATGGTGAAACTACTGTGCAATTTAGTTGCATAGTTTTCATCATGCTAGTTACTAAAATGAAAAACAAGTATTTCAAGTCCTATGGTGGTTGTTTTTATGCAGTAGGATAATGTAAGGCACATTTGAAATCTCTCGAAGCAGCAATAAAAGTTTCTAAAATTATACAGAGCATAGGAGTTATTCTGATGAATCACCTAGGGCTATGTATAAGCCAGTTTGATGAAGCAAATGTGTTTGTGGACCCCTTTGGCCATCAGATGAAACCTAGAAACTCCTCAGAATAGTGTTTTATTTAGAATAAAATAAAATGCATAATGCATAAATGCATTAAATGTATAAAATTAAATACATAGATTTACAAAGAAAACCAATTATACTGAAATGACCTCATAAAGGGAAGCAAGACTATTTTTTTTACAAGAGGTCATTTACAGTTGGAGGGCACAGATGTGCTGTGTTAAATATATCTTGAAATTGCTGCTAATAATCTTACACTATAAATACAACAACAATGAAAAGCCCTACATAGGGTAAAAAAATCAAATTCAAGGTGAAGTTAGGAATGAAAAAAGAAAAGATCAATATTTACTATCCTCATTAAAAGAGATCCTGAATCCCCCAATCCAACTTGTTGGTTCTAATTTGCAAATGCATTTTATAGAATTCATCCATAACATCTTTTACTCAATTTTCATGTTTTTCCTTGATCATAAAACATTGACTAAACCACCAAATCATAGAGTAAATACCTGATTAATAAATTGCTTCTTTCTAAGCCTGCTTATAGTCTTCAAGGCAAGACCTGAGCAAACCCAAAGATAAGCCATCAACTTTCCCTCTTGTTACCTTTCCAGGGTTCTATTTCCTTCTTTTTCTGTTACTGTTTTCAAACTCTCTGTTTCGTTAAATCTTACTGTCAGGAAAAAATAAGATATGGAAGAAAAGTAGCATTTATTAAGTATCTATTATGTGTCAGGCATCATAACAAATATTATTTCATTTGATCCTCATAACAATCTTGGGAGGAAGGTACTGCTATTGAAATTGTTGAGAAGTTGTTGTTATTCCGTCATTTTCAATCATATCCCACTGTCCATGGTCCCACTTGAGGTGTTCTTGTCAGAGATACTAGAGTGACTTGCTATTTCCTTCTCCAACTCATTATATAAATAAGAAAACTGAAGCAAATAGGATTAAGTGACTTGACCAGAGTCCCTTTTTTTTTTTTTTTTTTTTTTTTTAGGAAAAAAATAAAGAAAAGTTGGACTTTTTTTTTTTTAGAAGAAAGCATTTAAGTTATGTTCATGCCATAGTAGCAGCATTCTTAGGCAAAGCTAAAACCAGCATTCTTTGGGGGGGGGGGAGAAGAATAAATTTAGTAAGTAAATGAACATTCTTCAACTTCCTGTCCCCCGACAGGTAGGTAATAGTTAGCAGAATTTAAAAAAAAAAAAAAAAGTATGCTGTTGTATGATAGAATATGGATGTGTTTTAGAAGAATCCCATTGCAGTCTCTTCCTATTATTAGATCTTCAATATGTCTTGAAAATATCTTATTTCTTTTTCTCTAAAGCTATCTGTGATCATGGGTGCAAGTATGGTGAATGTGTGGGGCCAAACAAATGCAAATGCTTTCCTGGATTTACCGGAAAAACTTGTAATCAAGGTTGGTATAATGTTCTACAATTAAGTTTCCTAAAGTCTCACAGAGTCTGGCTTCTAGATCAATACTTTTTTCTTTGCTAAATTATATTGCCTTTTATAAGTCTGGATCCATTAGAATGACTATCATTTAATTCCTAAGAACTGCCTCTCATATATTTTTATATGATTATAAACTCAGAGTTGGAAGGAACTTAGAGAAAATTGACTCCATCACTTTAGAAGTAATAATAGTAATATACATTATGTAACATTTAAGGTTTGGTAGGTGTTTTTTAGATATCTCAGTTTACCCTCACAATAACCCTGGAAGGATATTATTATGCCCACTTTACAGATAAGGAAACTGAAGCAAATGGATTAAGAGATTTGTGCAGGATCACACAGCTAGTACCTGAGGCCATATTTGAACTTCAGGTTCAGTGATCTATCCATTGTACCACTCAGCAGCCTAGATGAAGAAACTGAAGCCCCAAAAGGTAGTAGTGATTCATTCCTGATAACATAAATAATAACACAGTAAAATCTGGATTTAAAACCAGGTCCCTTGCTGTCAAATCCAGTGTTCTTTCTATGATGCTTCTGATTTTCATGCTGATTGAGACCCTTCAGTGCAATTGACTATTTCTGATCATGGTACTACTATTTATATAAGATAACAGTACTTTCCACCCCGTTGCCATAGTTACAGATTATGGTACTGCACCACCACATTCCCAAAAGCCTTATTAGAGTAACATGTCTGGTTAAAAAACAAAAACAAAACCACAGGGTGCACAGTTCAGTAAATGCCTGAAGAATAATTGGACTTGGAGAACCAATACCCACTTGGGGCCCCACTTTACTCAAGGAAGAGACCAATGAGATTCATAATATGGAATGATCACAGAGCCAGAAGAGATCTAGATGCCAAGGACAACTCCCTCATTTTACCAAGTGGAAAGAAGTTAATTGATTTACCCAGGATCATACAGCTAGTCATTTTCTAAGGCAGGATTGGAATCTAAGTCTTTATAACTGCAAGACAAGAGTTCTATCCACTGGGGAAGTTCTGGTCAAGAATTTACACACTCATTTCTTGCTATTATAACTAGCCTGATCTTTCCTGTCCCTTAATTGGAAGAATTCCTATACACTAAGGCTGATCTCCATTCAGCCATCTCAAAGTTTTGTAGCCTAAGATAAATATCTCTGAGTTCCTGCCAATAACCTAGTCTCTCTTGGGTAAGATACTTTAGTCTCTAAAGAGATGCTAGGAAATTGATCTTGCTTTTTTATGGGGATATGGGCTGAGAATACTGTTCTCAGATATATCCTTTATCAGGCAGTGGGTTTCATACCATGAAAACCTGTTTTTCTATGAATTTTTCTCTCCATACTAAGACTCCTTATCAAGGGATTTGAAATAAATGTTTCCTTTCTTGGTCTTTTTCAAGTTCTAGTAAAATATTAAATGTTTGTGGGAGTTAGAAGCCTGGGAAAAGAAAGTGCCCCAATTTTCTCAAATTTCAGGGCAATCTATCTTTTCCTGCAAAGTCTTTTTTACTTAAGTAACCCTGGCTCCAGTTCACAGATATGCATTAACAGTGACAGGCTCCAGCATGCCAACTGATGTGTTTCCCACAAAACTCCATCCAAAAATCCTAGTCAGCTCTATGTTGGAGTTGTGTGATGTGATATCTGTCTCCAGTTTCCCATTATGTCCAACAACTGGTTTTTCACTCCCTTTATTTATGCATGGGATTGATGAGGAGGAGTGGATAGTAGGAAAGGGGAGAAGTTTCTATTAAAGTGAAAGCCAGATAGCCAGAAAAATGAAAAATTACTGTAAAGAGAGCTCCATATTTATATTATATTAGATTATACTTTGTATATAATTTAATATGCTATATTATATCATCTTATTTTTCTATTATATCATTATAATTAACCAACAAATATTTAATAGCCTTATATTGTAGGAGTAGGGGATAAAGAGAAAAGTAAACAGCTCTTCTCAAGTACTTTCCATTCAAACAAAAGAGATCACTGATTTACTTAATTATATACCAAACAAATACATTAATAACAAAATTATTTGGGAGGTAGGCACTAATAGTCAGGAGGATCCAGAAGGACCTCAAAAAGAAGATAATACCTGAGCTGAACTTTGAAGTAAAATGGGATACTAAGAGATGAAAATGAGAACAACCTTTACCTTAATTTGAGTATTTACTTTTTTTAAAAAATGGAATCTGTACCCAAATCCTCCTTTTTAAAAATCTGTTTAGAAAAGTAGCCTGATTTGCAGCCAATTGTATTTTCTAGTTAATAATAATGATAATAGTTTGTTTATATATTTATTTTAATAACTTCATGTTTTATTTATATGTTTATTTTAATGTTTTGTGAAACATTTATAAAAGTTATATCATTTTATTACATCACATGTAATATATAATTTAATGTTACTATATTAAGTATTATATGACTATGTAATAGAGCATATGATGTTACTATATGTAGCTACATACATATAACTTATATAATTTTCCCTATTATTGAATTTCAAAGAATTGAAGCCCCAAATTAAGAAAAGACTAAAAAAGATCATTTCTAGTTTCAATAATTTGGATGCCCTCAAGGTCTCTTTTAGTTCTATATCTATGATTCAATGTATCCTCCCAAAAATTGCACATAAATCATAGTAATAAATGCATTTTAGACATGTGGTTATAGCCTGTGCAAAGGAAAAGATTGTATCATTTGTGAAGAACAGCAAGAGAGCCAATTTGACTGGACTGTAGAGAAGCAGCTTATGTTCATACCATTCCCCCATGAATTCCTTTTAACAGCTGGTCTGCTGAACTTTTTTAATACATGGAGGTTGTTTTATTTTTTTTTTCTCTCTCTCTGTGGTTTTCTTTGGGGAAGTTTCTGGCTTCAGTGAGGTAACATAGTCATTATATTTCCAAAGATAAATTCATCCTTTTCCCCCCTGGAATGATTCCTGCAGATATGAATGAATGTGGACTGAAACCTCGCCCCTGTAAGCACCGATGTATGAACACCCATGGCAGCTACAAGTGCTATTGCCTCAGTGGCTACATGCTGATGCCGGATGGCACCTGTTCCAGTAAGTCACAAAAAAAAACTAGTACAATTCATTCTCCCCCCAAACAGAGAAGGGTGAAAATAATTTTCATATCACTACTCAATTTGATCAGTTTCTACTCTTGTGGTTTTTTTTTTTTTTCAAGTATCAGTGATTGCATTAGTGAAATAAGACAGAATTAAGTTTAAGTTGGTTAATGCTCAGAATGGGAATTATGTAAGTTAGATTAATTAACACATTATATATTGATAATGATATTACTTGTATATGACTTATAAGACAGATTTATGCTATATAGATTTACAATTTGTAACTTGAGCCTATATTAACCTGTGTTAAGGACATAGATAGAAATTTGTTTTACTATATCCCATCCCACCCCAAACCTTGTCCTATAAATGTATTCTGGAATTTACTGTGTTACAGAAAGTCACAGTTTCCCCTTTCCCTGTGTTCTTTGATGCTGATCCTTGGGAAAATCCCAAATTCTGTTGCCTGGTCATTGACTGAACACTTATGATTGATATTGTGTAGAAAATCAAGTGACTAAATTCTTTTTTTTTTTTTTTAAGTGACTAAATTCTAATGCCTGATGGATGTTTCATTAGGCCAGTCACATCAATTTCCCCTTTTTGGAATTAATTAATCAAATAATTATGTTACCTCATTCTATTTTTAGTAATACCGAAAACTGTATAAATATTCCCTCAAAAACTAAGCAGAAGAGGGTCTTGTATCCAGTTTCTGAGGAACTACCAGTTTCCCTAATAAATTGAATTTGCCATTAGTGTCTCAGTTTTTATTTATTGTGTATTGGAATTTTGGGGTCACAGGAGACAGTTTGGTATTTTACTCATGATTCTAAGGAGCTTGTTAGCTTAAAAGAGACAAGATTCCAGGTCAAAGAAGAGGCATGAGAAATGGAATGCTATTATTGCTTAAAGGACCAACAGGTTGTGGGAAAACATGTTTGAATAACTATCAGATTTTTTTTAAACATGTATTTTTAGTAAGGTGACAAGTGCCACCAGGGAAAGAGAATTTCCTATCCCCTACACATCCTACATCTCATCCCACTGAATATTGTAAAGAGTTGCCAGAAATGCTTTCCAATAAACATTCCTGAAAAGAAAAGCCTTTCTATAACAAAGAAAAACAAGGATCCTGTGGGAGCTTATGTATCTATATAGAAGAGAAAAGGTCTTTCAGGTATTATATTTCATTAGGAAGAGAAAAGCTCCCACTTTCGAGTCACCAACACCATCCTCCACTCCTCTCACACTCATTCACATGCATTCTCTCCCTTTGCCCTTCACCTCATTTCTACCCTTCTCTCCCTCAAGTCCATTTAATGCATGCCATTAATGAAAAATTAGAAAAAAAGGAGAGCCAAGAGGACCCTGTTGAGACTATACACCCTTTGGCATATTCTTTTTTTTTACTTGATCAGAATTATAATTTCCTGTATTTAAATAAACTAGGCAAGATGTTCTTCTTTGCTTTCTCATATTGTTCTTTGACTGACTGTTGCAGCAACACTGTGGATCAATCTAAAGTCTTCAAAATCTGTCTTAGGAATTTCTGAAGCTATCTTGTTCAATCTCTCATTTTACAGATGGGAAAACTGAGGCCCAGAGAGGCTAACTTATCAAAGATTTTATAGGTAGTAAAGCTTCAACGATAAATTGAACCCATGTCATTTTCTTCAAAATTAAACAAACAACAAAAGTTCTCTGTTAAAAACAGTGTGTCAATTAATATTTCTGAAAAACTACCCATTGTCCCTCCAAAATAAGGAAAATTATTTAAATCTTTTTTTTTTATTTTTTTTTGATTTTTTTTTATTATATATATATATATTTTATAATATTATCCCTTGTATTCATTTTTCCAATTTACCCCCCCTCCCTCTATTCCCTCCCCCCGACGACAGGCAATACCATACATTTTACATGTGTTACAATATAGTCTAGGTACAATACATGTGTGCGAATATCATTTTCTTGTTGCACAATAAACATTAGAATCCGAAGGTACATGCAACCTGGGCAGACAGATATTAGTGCTAACAATTTTCATTCCCCTCCCAGTGTTTCTTCTCTGGGTGCAGCTACCCCTGTCCATCATTGATCAACTGGAAGTGAGTTGGATCTTCTTTATGTTGAAGATTTCCACTTCCATCAGAATACATCCCCATACAGTATCGTTGTTGAAGTGTACAGTGATCTTCTGGTTCTGCTCATTTCACTCAGCATCAGTTGATTTAAGTCTCTCCAGGCCTCTCTATATTCCTCCTGCTGGTCATTTCTTACCGAGCAATAATATTCCATAACCTTCATATACCACAATTTACCCAACCATTCTCCAACTGATGGACATCCATTCATCTTCCAGTTTCTAGCCACAACAAAAAGAGCTGCCACAAACATTTTGGCACATATATGTCTCTTTCCGCTCCTTAGTATTTCTTTGGGATATAATCCCAGTAGTAGCGCTGCTGGGTCAAAGGGTATGCACAGTTTGATAACCTTTTGGGCATAATTCCAGATTGCTCTCCAGAATGGCTGGATTCTTTCACAACTCCACCAGCAATGTATTAGTGTCCCAATTTCCCCACATCCCCTCCAACATTTGTCATTATTTGTTCCTGTCATCTTAGCCAATCTGACAGGTGTGTAGTGGTATCTCAGAGTGGTCTTAATTTGCATTTCTCTGATCAGTAGTGATTTGGAACACTCTTTCATGTGAGTGGATATAGTTTCAATTTCTTCCTCTGAGAATTGTCTGTTCATATCCTTTGACCATTTATCAATTGGAGAATGGTTCGGTTTCTTATAAATTATGGTCAGTTCTCTATATATTTTGGAAATGAGACCTTTGTCAGAACCTTTGTTTTTAAAAATATTTTCCCAATTTGTTACTTCCCTTCTAATCTTGTTTGCATTAGTATTATTTGTACAGAAACTTTTTAGTTTGATGTAATCAAAATCTTCTATTTTGTGATCAATAATGATCTCTAGTTCTCCTCTGGTCATAAATTCCTTCCTCCTCCACAAGTCTGAGAGGTAGATTATCCTCTGTTCCTCTAATCTATTTATTATCTCCCTCTTTATGCCTAAATCATGGACCCATTTTGATCTTATCTTGGTATATGGTGTTAAAAATTATTTAAATCTTGATAGCCAGAAATATTGTACAGTTTTTTTTAATATTGAAGACAAAAGATTCTGCTAATTATATCCTTTTTATCTGATGTGTAGTTGTATGTACATATTTGTTTGTTGTCTACCCTTAAGGACAGGAAGTGTTTTTTGCCTCTTATTGTATCCTCAGTCCTTAGCACAGTGCCCTGTTTTAAGGGAGCAGAATCGTTCTGCCCTAATTATGACAATTGTAAGATGACATACCCTTAAAGATAATACTGAGATACCCAAAAAAAGAGGGGCCCATGCGGGCTTGGTTATTAATAAATTTTATTCAGGTTAATTATGTTAATTGGGGGAGTTTACTTATAAGACCAATTGTCCTGGGTAACAGGAGGACAAAGCAACATCATGAATTCCCAAACCCTCCTTAGTCTGGGTCAGATAATTTATGGAAGTAAAACAAAAAAGGCATAATGCCAGAGGTGACCTGTGATCATGTATAAAATTTCTCATAAGATAGTTAGAATTTCTTCTGCTGTTTACATTTAGTCAAAGGAGCTGCCACCTAGCTACCACCACATTACACTGGTACTGTGTTTAATAAGTATTTATTGATTATTAATAAATATTTATCAAATTGAATTAAATAGATTTGTATGGTAATCAAGAAGAGATTTAGAAAAATATGATCTACACAAATTTGAGAAGGGGACTTTTAGAACTCTTCAAACTAAATGCTCACCCTTATTTTCTTTTAGATTCCAGGACATGTGCCATGACAAACTGTCAGTATGGCTGTGAAGATATGAAAGATGAGGTACGATGTTTATGTCCATCAGCTGGACTACAATTGGGACCTAATGGAAGAGCCTGTATAGGTATATGAATATGAGTTTTTTTTTTTGGTTTCTTTTCCCCCACTTCTGTTAACTGATTGGACAACATGGTGGAACAGTGGATAGAATGCCAGATCTGGAGTAAAAAAAAATCATTTTCCTGAGTTTACATCTGGCCTCAGATACTGTGTGATCCTGGACAGGTCACTTAATCTGTCTGCCTTAGTTTTCTTACCTGTAAAATGAGCTGGAGAAGGAAAAGGCAAACTATTCCCCATGGCAAATGGGGTCATGAGGTATTGGATATTACTGAGAAGTGACTGGAATTAAACTGATTTATTTATTAAATATGAATTATGAACACCAATAATTTCCTGGGAAGGACAGGACAAATGATTTATCCCAGAGAAAAAATATACAAAAATAGGGAAAGAAGAAGAGGGGAGGGAAGGTAGAAGTCTACTTTTAGTCCCAGAAGTTTAAAAAAAGATACTTTTCTTGAGGCAGGATGGTATACCAGAAAGAACACTGGAGGTAGAGGAGCAGAGAATCTCAATTCAAATGCCTATATTTAACTTACTTTATTTTCAGCAAACCATCACAATGTCCATTTAACTTCAGGCATCAAACTCAAGTTAAAAGGTATATTTCAGTGAATTATCTCCAAAAGCTATCTTAGGCTAATAAATATGCTTGTTGTCTGATCAAAATTCTATCATATTTACAAATGTAAACACTTATTTTTTGTAAGAAGTAGTATCTTAGATTATAGCATTGTGCAGTGTTGGATTTGTGCTTAGAGAATCTAAATTTGAATTTCAACTCTGCTTCTTATTACCTTCATAACCTTGGGCAAGTCATCCAATCTCCCTGAGCTTCAATTTCCTCAATCTGTAAAATAAAGAAATTGGACAAGATAATTTCTGAGGTCCCTTCCAATTCTAAATCTATTATCTCATATTTCAAAAAAGTTATATATAAATCATACTTATAAACACTAAGTTATTTTTATACAAAATATATGTAATATTTGGTGCACACACACACACACACACACACACACACACACACACACACACATATAGCTTGTTATAAATGGATCTAGAGCCAGAAAGAATCTCTCAAAAGCCATTTAGTCTAAGCTAATTTTAAAGATAAGGAAAGTAGGGACCAAGGAAATTGAGTGACTTGTAAAGAATAATTTTTGTGGAGCAAATGAATTGTTATTGTTGAGTCATTTCAATCATGTCCAATTCTTCATGACCCCATTTGGGGGGCTGAATACCAATGACTGAACAATACACAAAGAAAAGGATAATAGTTGATCAATCCACTAAGGTCAAAATAACAGAAATCAAATTATATAATATATGTCAAAGTATTGTATACCCTTATTGTACAGGATTATTGAGATTCAACTTCCTTATCTGTAAAATGGGAAGAATATCTGATTGACCTGTTTCACAAGGTCGCAATAAAAGGCAAATTATATAATACTATGTGAAAGTATTTATAAACTTGATTATACTATACAATATACAAGATTTTATTAATATTTGTACACATCTCTAATCAAGACACAGAGCCCTCCTTCAAATGATCAAATGAGATAATATTTATAAACTATTTATTAAAATGCTTGGCATATATATATATATATATATATATATATATATATATATATATATATAGTAGCCACTTAATAAATGTTTAATTCATTCCCTCATTCACAATGAAAGAACATAATTCTAATTTTAAAAACAAGTTTCTAATTATCCTTCCTTGCTATAGTATACTTTCAACCATGTAAGAAAAGTATCACTATTTCCAGAACTGAGATTACACTGGTGTGGGTACTCTCTCTAGATATTAGATCAAACAATAGTCTTGAGATTTTAGAGAATTAATTCAGGTTCAGAGAGTTTCAATTATTTGAATGGAAAACTGTGGTCTAGTGAAACTGATTATGTCAACTCTATCAGTCATTTTTGTTGTTGTTTTGTATTGTATTGTTTTTGTTTTTTCCCCTTTCTGGAAACAATGCTTTCTTGGTCTAGATGTTGATGAATGCTCATCTGGTAAAGTTCTCTGCCCCTATAATCGGAGATGTGTGAACACATTTGGGAGCTACTACTGCAAATGCCACATTGGTTTTGAACTGAAATACATCAGTGGGAGATATGACTGTGTAGGTAAGATTTAAATTCATGGCTCCTTTTCCCCACCAAATCATGGATCTTTCTTTCCTATCAGTTTCTCCGTAGCTACTTCAGAGTTTTATACTCCAAGTTAAAACTCATTCAATAGCAGATAAAGTGGATAGAGCACCAGGCCTGAAGTCAAGAGGACATAAGTTCAAATCAAATAAGTTCAAATGCCCTCAGACACTTAACACTTTCTAGCTATATAAATCTAGGCAAGTCATTTAACCCCAATTGCTTTAGCCCAAAAAAAATGTAATTAAAAACTGATCAAGTAGACTCATATATTAGTTTTATTTGCTGTCTAACCTCAAGGGTTTTAAGATTGAAAACAAAATATTATCTGCATATGTGTATATATGTTTGTGTTTGAATATACATGTAAATATAAAATGAGATGAGGTTTAAGAATAATGATCCTGGTATGTAGTAGAAAGGGATTTTCTAAATCATCCCTAACTTAAAGCTTCTAGGTAAATAAGAACCAGTATGGCCCTACATTTTGGTAATTCTCTATTTCCTAGAATCCTCTAAATGAATATAAATTTGTGTTCTATGCATTCTACCTAATAGTATTAAACAATGGCATAATTTTTTGTAAGTTTTTAGCCTTTCTATTCAATAACAAAAATTTAATATATTTATTCGGGAGAAGGAAAGGAGAAAAATAAAATTCCCTTAATATACTTCACTAGATTTTAAAAGCAAACCTAAAATGTAAAGAGAATTATAAATTCCAGTTTCATAATATCTTCAGAAATCAAAGAATGAAATTTCCCATAATGGGGAATAGCCTTAGACACCCCAAATTTGCCTTTGAAACTCCCAAAAGATAGCACTCTGCTTCTTAATTCATAGTGATTTTAGTTTCATGCAAAAAGCTAATTCTTTCAGTATTACTGATCCATAAAGTTACTTAGAAGCTCTTGAAATCAAGAGGAGTAGAGTTTGCATACTATGTTTTCAGTGAGTTTTCCTTGTAATGTTCTTATTTTTGCTTTTGTTTTTTGTTTTGTTTTTGTTTTATTGTAGATATAAATGAATGTTCTGCAAATACCCACAAGTGCAGCATTCATGCTGACTGCCTTAATACCCAAGGTGCTTTTAAGTGCAAATGTAGACAGGGATATAAGGGCAATGGACTTCATTGTTCTGGTAAGTAGAATCTGAAATGAAAAAAAAAAAAACGCCAATATCTATAAATATGAGAAAGTTGGATAAATTGGCCTATATAGTTTCTTCCAATTTTAATTTATGCTCTGGTGCTCCATTTAATCACTTGCAGGCTTCAGGGTCCAAAAGGACCTAAAAGATTTGTTGTTGTTGTTCAGTCATGCCCATCTCTTCATAATCCATTTGGGATTTTCTTGGTGAAGATAAAGGAGTGGTTTTCCATTTCCTTTTCTAGCTAATTTTACAGGTAAGGAAACTTAGGCAAGCAGGGTTAAGTGAATTATCCAGAGTCACATAGCTGATAAGTGGTGTGAAGCTAGATTTGAACTCAGAAAGATGAGTTTTTTACTCCAGGCCTGATACCCTATCCACTGTGACCTAAAGATTAATTTAGTTCAATCTCTTTATTTTACAGGTGTGGGAATATACTTGTCCAAATTCTATTGCTAATCATGATAGAAACACAGAATTTGAGAGTTTATAGGTATCTCAGCAATCATCTCATCCAACCCACACACAAAATTATCTCTGTTTTAAATCAATCAATAAACAAACATTTATTAAGCACCTACTGTGTTCCAGGCCTTGTGTTAAGTGCTGAATATATAGAGGCAAAAGACAATTCTTGCCCTGAATGAGCTTACAATCATTCTAATAGGGAAGTCAACAGGCAAACAAATAATACAAAGCAAATTCTATACAGGGCAGCTAGGGGCACAAATGGATAGAACACTGAATCTTAACCTAATTTTACTTCAGTTTCCTCATCTGTAAAATGAGATGGAAAAGGAAATGGCAAATCACTCCAGTATCTTTGCCAAGAAAACCCCAAATAGCATCATGAAGAGTCAGACACAACTGAATGACTGAATAACAACAAATTATATATAGAGAGAGAATAAATAGAAAATAATTGAGAAAAGGCAATAGAATTAAAAGGGATTGAGAAAGACTTCCTATAAAAGGTGGTATTTTAGTTGGGAAGTGATCATCCAGCCTCTTCTTGAAGACCTCCAAAGGGAAAAAACCCATCACCTCTTGAGGTAGTCCATTCCAATTTGACTGCTCCATTGTTAGGAAGTTTTTCTGATATGGAATCTCAATTTGCCTCTTTGTAACTTTCACCTATTATTCCTGGTTCTGCTCTCTAGAACCAAAGAGAACAATCTTAATCATTTCTTTACATGACAACCCTTCAGATACTTAAAGACAGCTTCCTATGTCCTCTGGGATTTATTTCCTCCAAGCCAAACTTGCCTAGTTTCTTCACTGAGTCCTCATGTGATATGACTCAAGGCCCTCACCTTTTTAATTAGCTTCTTCTGGATACTCCTCAGCTATGGATAACAGAACTGAGACTAGAACCAAAATTTAGTAACTCCCAGGGAAATATGCTTACACATTGCCCTCCACCTCACCCTTCCATTGTTTGATTTAATTGGGTGAATGGTTATTTTCATAGATATTCCATGTCACCAAATTTGAGTGTCCTCACTACTTGCTGTATAGACATTTTAATATCCATTGAGCCACTTGATAAAGACAGAGACCTTTGGAATTGGGAATTTTGAAAATGCAATTACAAAAACTATATTTTTATTAAAAAGAAGCACTGGTAAAAAGCATTCAGGAAGTGTTTTCACAAGTTTTGGAGATTTTCAAATAGAATACAAGTTTTCTAGAGATAGAAATTGCTTTGTTTATATTTTTCTAGCCAAAGAGTTCAGCACAATGCTTTTAACTTAGTAAATGTTTGATAAATACTTGTTTGATTGAATTGTTCAGAGGGGAAAAAAAGACAAAACTCAAGTCTCTTTCTTTTTTTTATTTGACTCCTTCAAAGCAAATTGCTTTATTGTTTCCTAAAGAGAAACATAATTCTCAGGTTCTTAACTTAGGTAACTGCTTGTATTCCTTATTTTATGTCATGTAGTTTGAAGTTTTGCTAAGACCACAGAACTACAAAGTTCAGACCCAGAAGGAAGCTTAAAGATCTTTTCATTCAACCTTCTCATTTTACCAATATGGAAGCTATGACTGTCCCAAAAAAGTTAAGTGACTTACTTACCCAAGGTTATTAAGTGGCAAAGCTAAAACTAGAAATCAGACTTTTTGAGATCTAGTTCTGTGCCTTTTGCTACCCTATCTCCAGTTCACTAATATTAACTTTCATTTCATTTGGCTGATTCAAGAAAACTCATTTTGTTGATTTTCTTAAACAATATGTAAATTTCTAGAGAAAAAAATATCCATAATTCTTTGGTTATGTGGCAAGTCACCAAAATCATAAATTTGTTACTCAACTTTTCCATCTCACTTTCATATATTTAATTATTAGTTATTCTTCCCATGAATTATTTTCTTGGTTTTCTCATAAACAGCTAAACATAATAAACATAAATATAATAACAATAAACCTAACTTTGAATCCTGCTTCAGATGTTCTCCTGTGTGACCTTGGGAGACTCACTAATGGACTTAATAGCCATTTATAGGCTCAAGTCCTTCAATTCCAAACCCAGAGTTTTTTCCACTATACCTTTCTATTTTCCTATTCTTTCTGAGGGAATTGAGGTCAAGTGACTTACCCAAGGGTCAGCTAGGAAGGGTTAAGTGTCTGAAGTCACATTTGAACTCGGGTCCTCCTACCTTCAGGGCTGGTGCTCTATCCACTGTGCCACCTAGCTGCCCCAAAACCTTCATATTCTTAAATAATTTGTATGTAAGTTTTGTGTTGTGACATATGAAAAGTTCAAGAGACATAATTTCTAATTAGTCATTTTATTAGTTATGCTAATAAATAATCAATAAAAGGATGGTCTTTTGACCATCTCTCCTTAATCGAAGATCCCTCATGGAATCTACTCAACACTTACATGTCCTTAAAATAGTGGGTGTTCCTAACAGTAGAATTCAACTCTCATTGGTCAATAAACAATGAAAGAATTAATATTATAAGGAGAGGTGGGCTTATTCTAATGAAAGTCTGAGGGACATGACTGATCACTCAGTCTTGGAGAAAGAGGCTCATCTATATCCATAACACCCATCCAGGGTAATCTAAACAAAATGGAGAATCAACTTCCACCTAGACCTAAACTACAATTCTTCCTCTAAACTAGAATTTCTTTGCTTTTTGATCAGAATCTAAGTTTTCCTGGTTTCACCCAAGTTTTCATCTCATTATCAGTCCTGTACTTCAAAAGCTTTCTGTATATATATATATATAATCTACCAGGGTTGATTTCTGAATGAGGAAACAAAAAGGGGGAAACCTTGATCCTAATTCAATAATTTTTTTATTAACATAAGAAAGAAAAAAATCATTTTTCTCACTGTCCAACTTTTTTCAAGGATAGCCTATTGCATATAGCAAGGCATTTAGAAACTAATTTTTCCCCATTTGCTACAAGGTAAATTTTGAAATATGATATATATATATATATATAATATTCTGTTGAGAAATTCTAATAATAAAATCAAGTGATAGTACTACAATCAACTAACAGGTCCTAGACAGAACTATATTTTTAAGTCACCTTTATAATTACCCTCATTGAATTCATTGATTATTCATTAGCAAATATTCCTTAGGCACATAGTAAGCGCAAATCTCAGGCTTGTTGGTCCTTCTCTAGGTGACCAGACAAAACTTGCTAAAACAATCCATGCTAAGGATCTTTGAATTTTAAGAGTGATCTTCTATAGTTAACTGTGGTTATTTGTCATTTGTTCTCAAAGAGAATCATAACATCAGGCAGGTGATGCCATGACTTGTAATTGAATTTCATTTAAGTGAAGGATCAATCACTTTGTGCAAGCACCAGCCTCACTTTTTCTTCCAGAGATATTTGGGGTCCAGTAACAAGATATAAGACAACTAGAGATGACTTTGAATGCAATGGGAGCTCTATAGTTAATGCTTTACCCTCAAAAGAGTAAATGTAATAGTGGGACTATATTTTTTGAGAGTAAGTTCATTTGGCATCCTTCAAATTCTACCACAGAGAGGTATTAAATGGTGTTTGTAGTTGGCTCACCTAAAGTCAGGAAGACCTGAATTTAAGTTGAGAGTTGGCAGACTACATCCTGAATCACTAATACTTGTTTTCATATGGCCTGTGAGCTGAGAATCTTTAAATAGAATTTTTTCACAAAAAAAAATTATATAAATAAATGAGATCCTATTTAAACACAATATTTTACATTAAATATATATTTACATAAATAAAATATTGCATTAAACATATTACATATTTATGTACACATAAATAATGTTGCACTTAAACACAATATTTATAAAAACCATTCTTAGCTTGTAGCTCGTTTTAAAACAGGTGATAACTGGATTTATCCTGTGGACTTATGCCAACCTCTGATCTGAATCTTGCCTCAGGTGTTAACTTAACCCTAGTCAAGTTATTTAAACTTTTCCTCAGTTTCTTCACCTGTAAAATGAGTATAAAAATGGTGCCTACCTCCCCGAGTTGCTTTAAGGTTTAAATGGACTAATATATATCTAAAATACTTTGAAAATCTTAAAGTACTATATTGTTATTATAGTTATAGCTATTATTATCATGAATAATGGGAACTAACATATTTGTATGTTACCTACTGTGTACCATTGTCTCATTTGATCCTCATAATAACCCTGGGAGGTAGATGCTATTATTATCCCCATTTACAGTTGAGAAACTGAGTTGTGTGTTGTCCAGAATCATGTAGTTAGTAAGTGATTAAGGCCAGAGTTGAATCTTTCTGACTCCAGGTCCAGCATTATTTGCATTGCAACACCACCACCATTATCACGTCTTCCTTCTCCTCCTCTTCCTTTTCCTTCTCCTTTTCCTCCTCTTTTTCCTCCCCCTCCTTCTCCATCTTCTCCTCATTCCCCTTTTCCTCTTCCTTTTTTTCTTCCTCCCCTTCATCCTCTTTTTCCTCATTTTCCTCCTCCTCTTCCTCCTTGCCTCCTTCTCTTCTTCCTTCTCCATCTTCTCCTTCTTCTCTTCCTCCTTCTCTTCTTCTTTGCTTCTTTTTCCTCCTCTTCATCCTCTTCCTCTTCCTCCTTTTCCTCATTCTCCTTCTCTGTCTTCTCCTTTTTCTTCTCCTCTTCTTTGTCCTTCCAATCCTCCTCTTCATCCTCTTTTTCCTTCTTTTCCTCCTTATTCCTCCTTCTCTTCCTTCTCATCTTCCTTCTCCATTTTCTCCTTCTCCTCCTCCACCTCTTCATCCTGCTCTCCTTTTCCTCTTTTTTCTTCCTCATCGTCATCCTCCTTCTCTATCTTCTCCTTCTCCTCCTCCTTCTCCTCTTTCTTTTCCACCACCATAGAGAAGTCTGCCAAGTCTCCTTATATAAAGTACTGGCTCTGGATGGTCAGGCCTTGACACTTAAAGGTTCTGGCATTCTTCACTTTATAAATCTTAGTCTTATTCAATAGAGGAAGGAAAAAGAATAAGCATTCATTTGGCACCTACTATGCATCAGCATTGTGCCAAACACTTGACAACAAATTTTATTTTATTTAAACCTTACAATAATTTTGGAAGATTGATACTATTATTCTTCCCATTTTCTAATTGCAGAAATTGAAGCAGACAGCATTTAAATGATTTGCTCAGTATTACCTAACTAGTAGGCAGGTAGGTAATATAGTGGATAGAGCACTGGGCATGGAGTTAAGAAGAATCATCTTCTTGAATAGACACTAGCAGTATTACTCTGCGTGAATAATTTAACCTTTTTGCCTCAGTTTCCTCATCGTAAAATGAGCTGGAGAAGAAAAAGACAAATCACTCTAGTGCCTTTGTCAAAAGAATCCCAAAAGGAGTCACAGAGATTGGACATGACTGAAAAACAACTGAACAGTAACAACAACAACACATAACTAATAAGTGTCTGAGAGGAAATTCGCCCTCAGGTCTTCTTGATTCCAGACCAGTTTCTCTATCCACTGAGTCACTTATCAACCTCAGTTATTACTATTATTATTATCACATTATTCAATAATTACAAAAAATGAAGCCAGGCAGGAAGACAGGAGCCATAATCACCTAGTTTACTATTTTATCTTGATACATATACCTATCTTTAACCTCTCTGAAGATCAACTTCACCCATAGTCTTGTCTTTCAAATACAAAAGTGAGCTCTCTGACACCAAAGGTTATGTGTTTTGTTTTGTTTTTTACATTATATTTCAGCAAGAAGACTTCAAAGCCTAAATTAAAAGCAGATGTCTAGATTTGCCAAGCTAGGTCTGAAGTCCTCCACTGCCTATTTATTAAATGCCTTGAGTTTCATGTTACTGATTATATAAAGGAAATTCATAGGGAATTGGGTTTTCCTGTTAATTTTTTTTATCTGTTCTGAGAAAAGAGACAATGAGCCACATCAGCAGAATATAGAGGATTCTTTCTAACATAGTATGCCAGGGAAAGGATAACCTTATATGTTACTAAGTCCTGGTCAATGTCCTTGGAAGCATGAGCAAATGTGAAAGGCTTTGGTAAATCATCTTCTATACTGTATGAGGAAGTAAAATTGTTGGCCCAGCTTTTCCACCTGCACAGGTATTCTATGAATATTCCCTATCCACTGACTACCCCATAAAGAAAAGATTTTTTGATTGATTGCTGTACCAAAACTGAGTGCACCTGACCAAAGGTATTAAGCGGGCAAATCGTCCTTTCTTTCCTTGTAGAGAAACAAGAATTGCTATGGGGTGCTAGAGAGAGGGTGGAGACAATTGATGCTTTGAAGGACAGAGCTGGGCCCCTTATTTCACCTCATGAGGTAATTCCAGAAACTGATTTCCTGAACCCAAACATTTGTTTATGCTGATTCTTATTGGCCCAGTTTGCCATTATACATATAAGCAGCTTCTTTCAGCCAAATCTTCATATGCAAGATATCTGGTAAAGTCACTTGGACATTTTATTCGAACCAAGAAAAGTAGCACCTGTAATCATGACTTACTGGTACTGATATTGTTTGTTTTAGGTTCATAACCATAGGTTCATAAAATTTGAATTTGAGCCATTGCAGAGTAAGATGGTCCCAGTGATGAATAACTGTGACAATTAACTAAAAAGGAAATCTTAGCTAGTTTTTGGAAAGGGTGATTTCAAAACAAAAACATTGTATATAATAGGATATGACTTATATTTCATGGGGATCTTTTTCTTATTCAAACAGACTCAAAACTATTCATTTCTTTCTTTTTTACTACTTTGATGATAGTCAATTGAGTCAAGTGATGGGAGAAGAAAGGAAAGAAAGACTAAAAATTTGTGAAGAAAAAGATTTTTAAAATCCCAAATAATATTGTTGTCAGCAGTTTCTTCTTATGGCATGTGCACATATGTGTACACATGCAAACACGGGTGTATATGCACTTTAAGAATGTGGTGGTTATGTGTTTGTAAGCATGCACATGTGTCTATATACACATACAAATATACATGCACATGAGTGTATTCATACATTTACTAAGCTTGCAGGTTTGGAACTGGAGGGGACCCCAGAGATCTTCTATATCATAGGATCATAGAATTGGAGCAGAAAGGGAGCCATTCAACCACCTCACTTTATAGATGAGGAAACAGGGTCAGAGACATTCTTTATTAAACACAAAATTTGAACTCAGATCTTCTTGACTTCTTTAGAGTTGGAAGGGATAATGGATATCATCTAGTCTAGATCCCTCTTTTACAGAAAAAGAAACAGAAGACCACAGAGGGAAAGTGATTTGCCAAAGATCACACAGCTGAAGTTAAAGGCGATACTGGAGCTATAAGCTAAATCTTCCAACTAATTTCTAATATGGGAGTCTTTTCAAATCTTTACTCTACCTCCCACTCTCGTCTTTATTCAAACATATGCTAGGATCTTATTTTAAATAGGCAACATATTGGATTTTGAAATGTAGCTCTTCATTTTCTTCCCTATATTTGTGTTTGGAAGTGCCAATGTCAATGTCAATGTAAAGTTTGAAATTGTCCTGCAAAGATATGGATTCTTTCTGCTCCTTCCTCTCTGCTGCATAGGGCAGAATTGAATTCTTTCTAGGCCTTGCCTATGTCCTCCTCCCAAGGGAGTGTGAACCAGACACTCTCTTTTTCCTGTCTAGTGTATCTAGGGATTTAATTAGCCAACCCCTCTTATAAAAATTAACACACTTTTTAGCCTCTAAACAATATAATGACCCTTAAGTGCATTTTATTCAGTGGATCTCAAAGATATAACAACAAATTTAGAAAAAAAATCAAGCTGTAATGCAAGAATACAAGAATGTGGAACATTTTATTTTTTCTCTCAATGTCCTTGACACAATCATATATGAATTAATTCAAACAGGACCGCAGAAGTACAATTTTTAATTATAATTTTCTAAGACATTTCTCCTAGCCACATTAAAGTTAAGAACACTCAACAAAGAACCCTTAATAAGCACAATAAATAATAGACTCTAATGTGTTTTATTATTATGATTAGTTAAAAGAGAAATCAAAAGGGGGAAAGTCAAGAAAAAGATGGGGGAGAGACTTGTATGTGTGAAACAGATGGAGATGCTATCTCAGTATCTGCCAAACCCAGAGGGACAAAGAAAGGGCATGTTTATTAATACTTAAATAAGGATTTGTAAAATGTATTTTGAATATTTTTATTTTTAATACTTATATGGTGATTTACATGTAAATGGCTGACTACAGTTCTAGAAAGAGATAATAAAAGTTTTGCTTCCAAAAAAAAATCCAGGGTGAACATGTGTGTGTGTGTGTATGTACATATATATATATATATAATATATATATATAATATATATATATAATATATAAACTTATAGATTAAAAAAGGATCATGCCTTTCATATATATGTGTGTGTGTGTGTGTGTGTGTACATAACATACAAGGCCCTCACTTCTATGTGATGTATATATGCATATACATACATATTCATATACACCATTAGTCACATGTAACTGACATAGGCATGTGTATATTGGAATCAGAATCTTCATCTCCATGAAGTTCAAATAGAACTTTTTCCATCTTCATAAGTTCAAATCTAGATTGAGACATTTATTAGCTGTGTGACCCTAAATAAGTCACTTAACCCTGTTTACTTCATTTTCCTCATCTATAAAATGAGCTGGAAAAAGAAATGAAAAACCATTCCAGTATCTTTCCCAAGAAAACCCCAAATGGGATCACGAAGAATTGGACATGATTGAAACAACATAATAACAATATATGTATGTATATATGGATGGATGGATGGATACTGTATATATAAATATTTCAGGAATTTGTATATACACATAAAAAGTTTGAGTATCCAAATAAAATTTTGGAAGTACAGAAAATCTTTCAATTATCTCTTTTCCTCAGAGGAGCAAGGGGAAATTTAATTTCCTATTGGAAAATATGTAGGGTCATTTCTTACTGTATATCAGAAAAAGTCTATTTATATGAGAAAATATACCCATCTTGTGGATTTAAAAGACATGTTAAATTTTCACATCAAAGATATTCTTTCTTGATAAAGGACTTCATAATCTTGGCAAAATTGATTTAATACTAGATCTGGGCATTGACCAGTTGCCCAACCTTTGATCAAATGAAAAACACACTTAAACAGAAATCTTACCTTTCTATGAACCATAGCTGGGGTTCTTTTTTTTTTTTTTAAGTTTTCACAGGAGTTTGCATTTTAAATAAAATTCTGAGACAAAGCTTGAACCAATTCAGTAGAATACTCCAGTGTAGGAGTTAGCAAACTATACTCCACTCCTGTTTTAAGTAAGGCCTATAAGCAAAGAATTGTTTATATATATACACACACACACACACACATATATATTTTTTGTTTTTTTTTTTTTTTTTGTTTTTTGCGGTTTGCACAAAGGTTTGTATTTGAAGGTAAATGTCTGAGGAAAAAGATTGAATCATTTTATCAGAATGCTCCAGTGAAGGGGTCAGCAAATAGACAAAAGACCAAATTCACTCCCTTCCGACCACTGGTTTAGTAGAGTCCATGAACAAATAATTGCTTTTATATTTTTAAATATAGTAAAACTACTTTAAAATGTAAAAATCATTCTTAGCTCAAAGGGATATAGAATTATGAGTCTTTGCCAACTCCCACTCTAGTGGATATATAGAAACGCTTTATTCAAATAGCAGCAGGTAGTCTTATCTGACAAGAATTATATGAATAAGAATTCTATTGCAGCTATTTCATTATGAAGATAGCATTCAGGTTGGTTCAAAAGATGCCAACAAGGCATTTTAAAATAGTGCTTATAATGTACTTTTTATTTTTACTTTTTTGCTGAGGCAATTGGAGTTAAGTGACTTGCCCAGGGTCACACAGCCAGGAAAGTGTGTCTGAGAACAAGTTTGAACTCAGGTCATCTTGACTTCAAGGCTGATTCTCTATCCACTGCACCAACTAGCTGCCGATTATAATGTACTTTTAATTAAAACTTTTCAGAAACAAACTTTGGAGGGTGAAGGCCATAAATCTATGATGTGAAATTTTGGTGAGAAATGTTGCATGATTATGAATGTCATCAAATTTGACCAAAAATTCTTGATGTCACTGGTTATTTTAGCTATTCCTGAAAATTCTGTGAAGGAAATCTTCCGGGCACCTGGAACTATTAAAGATACCATCAAGAAGTTGCTTGCTCATAAGAATAGTGCTAAGAAGAATGAAGCAATAAAGAATGTGATCCCAGAACCTGTAGTGACTCCATCTACCAAGGTTCTCTTGCAGCCATTCCATTATGAAGATAGCATTCAGACTGGTGGGGCCTATGATGAAAAGGTGAAAGAACATGAAAATACCAATAGAGAAGAAAGAATGGAGGAAGAGGAAGATCAGATTGACCTCAAAAACCAAATTGATCCTGAGAAAAGCCTTAGGGGGGATGTGTTCTGTGAGTATCATTTTTATTTTTGTTTTTTATGTTTATTTTATTTTTAACTAGGTCTTAGAAACTAAGAACTAAGAAACTTGAGAAAATACATGCAAATGATAAAAGAACCAATCATGACAATTGCAATATAACAAGAATTGAGGTTCATAAGCAGTAAGATTCTTTCTGAAGTTAATTTTGATCTCTTGTTAGTTATGAAAACAAAGAGGCTGCTATAAAAAAAATTGAAGAAAACATACGCCTACTGTCCTCTAATTGTTTCTTATTGTTTTTATTGTTATAAAAAATAATAATGTTCTGACTTAAAAGTCAACAGTTTATCCATTATACCACCTCGTAATGGCAAAGTCAAGATGACTAGTTATCATACCCTGAGCAAGTCCCAGCCCCTCAGAGGCTCACTTTCCTCATTTATAAAATATAGATCCTATTCCTCATATCACCTATCTTACTGGATGTTTTAAGGAAAGTGTCTTAGTTACTGTTGTTGTTCAGTCATTTCAGTTCTGTTTCACTCTTTGTGAGACCATTTGAAGTTTGCTTACCAAAAACAAAACAAAACAAAAAAAATTGAAGTAGTCTGCCATTTTCTTCTCCAGCTCATTTTACAAATGAGGAAACTGAGACAAACAAGGTTAAGTGACTTACACAGTTAGTGAGTGTCTGAGGTTGGATTTAAACTCAGCAAGATGAATTTCCCTGACTAAAGACTAGGCATTCTATCCACAAAGCCATTTAGCTGCCCTTTTATAAACCTTAAGGTGCTAGATAAATATGAACTACTATTATTTTTCTTCCAAAATTGAGTACAGTTTTATTTATACAGAATGGGCATTGAAGCCCAAGAAAGTCAAGATCTTCCCCTCTTATGACCTGCTTCACTCCAGCAATGTGAATATTGCCTGTCCTTATAATGCTACTCTGGGTGGGATCCTGATAAAAAAAAATTTGCTCCAGATTTGCTCTGCCATTTTGGTTAAATTGATATCATTGGGAAAGAATTTCCAAAGATATGTAAAGACAGGTAGGATAGTATAAAGGATGACAGATTGGCCTCTATATTAGTAGGAGTTTTCTCAACTGGAGCTGCTTATGGAGCCAATGAAATCAGAGATACAGATCAGGAAAAAAAAATGTCATTCAGTTATTTCTGGTGTATCTGATTCTATATGACCCCATTTGGAGTTTTCTTGGGAAAGATACTGGAGTACTTTGCCATTTCCTTCTCCAGCTCATTTTCCAAATGAAGGTAAACAAGGTTAAGTGCCACTTGTCCAAAGTCACACAGCTAATGAGGCCACATTCAAGAAGATGAGTTTTCCTGACTCCAGGCCCAGCACTATAGCCACTGGGCTACCTACTTGCCAGAAAGATAGCACACAAATGTTAAAGAAGGCAGACTTCTGTTTCTCAAAATAGATATAAGAAGAGAGACCAAACATGCTCCTCAAGGTACAATACATTTTGAGTATCTTTTTTGTTGTAAATATATTTTGATTTCTTGAAGACAGATCCTAGATCAATTTTCTTCTTCATATCTCCAGAGCCTTGCTTATAGTTAGCATGGAGTAAATGTTGCTTTAATTGACTGAATTATGAACAATGCTTGATATAAATGAAAATCATTATAATACTGCACACAGTGGATTTAGCTTAACTCTTTCTGCTGTTCACCTACTGCTAAGGAAGTCTGGGCTCTAGCACTATGGCTGTTGCTAAGAAAATAATTTCTACTCTCTGGGTATACATTTCCTCCTCAGTAAAAATAAGTGGCACAGTAGATAAGGCGCTGAGCCTGGGGTTAAAAAAAAAAACAATCTCAGATTCTTGCTGATTGTTGATCCTGAGTAAGACACAAACCTCTACTTGCCTTGATTTTCTCATCTGTTAATGTAATTTTAAGTAATCAGTGTAATTACCAAATTGATTTAAAGTAATTTTAGCCATTTCCAACTCTTTGTGACCCCATTTTGGGTTTTCTTGGCAGAGATACTGCAATGGTTTGCCATTTCATTCTCCAGATTATTTTACAGATGAGGAAACCAAGGCAAACAGGATTGAGTGACTTGCCCAGGATCACACAGGTAGTAAGTGTCTGAACCTGGATTTGAACTCCTAAAGATGAGTCTTCCAGATCCCAAGCCCAGTTCTCTATCCACTATGTCACCTAACTCCCATGCTCATCTGTAAAATTAGGTTAATAATGATTACCTCCTAATGTTGTTGTGAGGATCAAATGAGATGATATTTGTAAAGTACTTAGCACAGTGCCTGGCTTGTAGTCAGAATTATTTAAATATTAGCCTTTTTTAATAAGGAGAATGAACTCAGTGATTGCTCAGTAGTTTCGTTCAGCTTCAGATCCAAAATCCTATGAGTCTTCCATCTCTGAAATTTCAGAATTGCACAGGAAGTATTGGGTACTAGCATAATTATGGAAGATACAGTGAGGTTTGGATCATGAAAATTTGGAGAATGCACATGTGGCATAAATTACCTCTAAACTAGAAAACTAAGGGCTCAAAGTGTTTATTAGTATTATGAGGCTGTTCCAAGTGACTTAAATAAATCCCCTTGAAAATGCAAATGTGGAGAATTTACTGAAATGTGTTAATTCTTATGTGCAAATATTTATAGAGGTAAGCCAGTAAGTCCTAGGCTTTTTGATTATACTAGATACCAGGGCCTTGACCCACCCAATCTCAAATTTGTTTTGCTTTAACTAATCAGTTAGATTTACTAGAAGAACTACATTAAGGAGTGAGGCTTTTAGCATGCCTGTTTTCATTAGATCCATTCTCAAAATGTTTTCATCTTAAGCACTGACTCTGTTTTAGCTTAACATTTCAGTGGTATCCTATGAAATTTCATTAACATGGTTTTGAGTCTTGGAAAAAATACAAAATGTGCCAAAAGTTTTGAGTTACACATAATGGCATCAGCATACTAAGTTGGAATCTTTCCATTTAGGAAATGAGAACTGTGAGTTTCATTTTATTAAAATATTTTCTATTTTATTCTTAAAGATGTCTAATTTCTGGTTTTTAAAAAAGGAATTTTTTTTATTTAGTCTGATTTCAGGTAGTATTAAACAGTTCTGCTCCTACCATGCTGATTATTCTTGTCTTGATTATTGAGAAAAGGAGAAGAATGGTTTGGACTTCTAGGGCAGCCCAATAATCCTATCTCTAGCCAAGGTTGGTGGGAAGAAAGAATAATTTTATCCTCACCCTGCCTACTGTAGGTCGTCCTCTATGTCTAGGTAAAGAAAAATTAGATGGCTGCCAGGTCAAAAACAAAAGACTATTTAAATACTAGAAAGAAGCTATGATCCCTTCAATTTGGGATTTCCTTGCAATAGTACAGATCATAACTTAGCCATGTCTATTCATATTATTCAACTTTTATCCGTGTTCTCCCACAAGACTGACACAAAGAATCCATCCAACATGTTGGAAGATACTAAGAATACAAAAGTAGCTGAGATCTTTCGAAATGAGTCATAGCCATCTGTAGTACTAACTGAAATTTATTCATTTTTTGACCTTCTAAGAAAAGTGCGTTAATTTCTATGTCAGAGAGGGATATGGCTTAGTACAAATAAATAAATAGTACAAATCAAATTCTCCCATAGAGAAGGGAGCAAGACATGAAAGGAATAAGCATTTATTACTTTGTTTACTTTTTGCCAAGCACTGAACTAAGTGCTCATTTGATCCTCACAATAACTCTGGGAGATAGGAACGACTATTATCCCTATTTTATAACTGAAGACCTTAAAGCAAACAGAAGTGCCTTGCTCAGGATCACACAGGCTACGTCTGTACATGTCTTCCTTATAGCATATGCATCATTTAATTGTTTGTAGTCATGTCAGACTCTTCATAACCCCATATGGAGCTTTCTTGGCAAAAACACTGGGGTGGTTTGCCATTTCCTTCTCCAGCTCATATTACAGATGAGGAAACTGAGGCAGACAGGATGAAGTGACTTGCCCAGAGTCACACAGATAGTGTTTGAGAATGGATTTGAACCCAGTTCTTCCTGATTCCAGGTTTGACACACTGTTCACTGTGTCACCTAGCTATCCTATAGTATGTATAATGAACCATAAATTTTCCTCCAGAGACTCCACATTATTTTTTAATTTTCATTTTGGAAATGTTCATAGAATATCAGCATTGAAAACTATAGCACAATATTACTTAATGCCAGATTAATCCCCTCTCATGCCATAGGCACCTAAGTCCCAGAGGCTTCTTCTTTCCCATTCACTTAAATTCTCTGACAAGAGCTAGGGAATCCTACCTAATTGCTAGAAATTTGCCAAAAAATGTGTATAGAAGCAAGGCAATAGAACATTCAAGTCTATATTTTCTCCACAATTTTTTTTCTAATCCTAACTCTTATTGTGAATGCTATAAAGGAGCTATGTCACCCTTTCTACCAGGCCTTTGTGGGCCCTGAACACTTCCAGTGCTATTGAGGACAGAAGAGGATGCTTTCAATTTTTCTCCCAATCTGCCACTGAGGAATAAGAGACCCATTAACTACCTTAATTCCTCTGGCCTCAGGGGCCACAAGACTTATGCAAGTGCCAAGTGCCAGCAGGGGCATCAGTGCCTCTGGATAATGGTACAGTAAAAACAGTTGAGCAGATTAGAAAAGCACTACAGGTAAAACATCTGGAAGAAATTAAACTGAATCTAAAGAAATGGGAAATAAAAATCATGGGTAAAATGAAATGGAAAAAGGCAGATAGCACAAATAATTTTGGCTTTTAGGTTAATAGATGGCTCATTTCAGTGCTACTGATGGAAGAAGTATTGGAAAGAGACTTTAACTTTAGGTTAGTAACTCATCTTATTAATTTATTCTTGGACCTTAAATAGTCCTGACTCAAGGGAAAATTAAAATGAATAAAGGGAAAGAGCAATTCTTACATTTTTGTGCTCCCTTTTCAATAAATGTCAGTAACTGAGATGAAGTTAAACAGGACAATCTCTAAGGCTTCTTCCAGCTCTAAATCCTGTGATTGATGAGATCAACCAAGTCATATTTTTCCAGTTGGCTTCCTTAATAGAAGCCCACAGTACTAGCCAAGATGAGCTTTTAAAAATTCAGTTCCATTTAGAGAAATAAATATTTTAAAGAAGCATGATCTAGCTCTTAAGATAATTTAAGTATAATTCTTTATCATATACAGAATGATTTTCTGGAATGGAATTTTTAATAAAGTAGTTAGTATGTCAAGGATACAGATAATAGATGAACCAGACACACTTTAAAACACCATGACTTGAATGTACCTTTTTGTGGCAAATTTGCTGAAATTTCTGATGGCTTATTTTTGTTATTGTTGTTCAGTCATTTAAGTTGTGATGAACTTTGTGAAATAGAAACAAATCTTCAAAAATATCTCATTGACATTCAATATTATGAACTTGTTATATTTGTATAAGGGTATAAAGCACTAGGCTGAAGCCAGGAAGACCCGATTTCAGATTAGATATTTGGTAGCTATATGAGTTGGGGAAGTCACTTCACCCTGTTTGCTTCGGTTTTCTCATCTGTAAAATGAGCTGGAGAAGGAAACAGTACTCTTGCCCAAAAAATCCTAAATAAGATCACAAGAAATCAAACATGACTGAAAACTACTGGACAGTAGCACCATATGTATAAAGTAAATAATTTACATGAAATATATGTATAATGTATATGAGAAGAAAAAGTTATTTTATTATTTTAATTAGCTTAGTCTTCTTCCAATGACAGAAAATGGCATGAAAGTTGACTTTGAATTCTTAAAGACTATATCAACAGATAATAAGCTCTGGCAGGTACTATGATGCTGAAAAAGTTTATGGGTAGATCTCAGCTTGAGAGTGAAAAAAAGACCCGGTCCATTTCTCATCTTTTAAAATTAAAAAATAAATAAATAAATAAAAATAAAACACTTGAAGAAATTGAGACCCAGAAAAGTCAAGACTTGTCCAAGATCATATAACTCAAAAATAGGAGACTTAACATTTAAACCCTGCTCCTCTGGTTCTATTTTTTTTTTATTTCTCATAGTTTTTTCCTCTCCTTCTCTGAATTTAAATACAACATTCTTCATACTACATTGCCTTCCTATGATTGTATTCCTTTTGCTTGGGGACTTACCTAAATGCAAAGAAAGTCATCATTGAAGGAGACACATGATAATAAGTTTTTTAAATAAAGCAATTCCTAAATACCACCTACTAACTCATAAAGGGATTGAGGACTATCTTAGTGAATGAAACCTCATGTTGTTCAGCTCTTTCTGACTCTTCATGACCCCATTCAAGGTTTTTCTTGGCAAAATACTGTTATTTCCTTCTCCAGCTCAAGGAAACTGAGGCAAAAAGGTTAAGTGATTTGCTCAGGGTCACTCAGTGTCTGATGCCAAATTTGAACTCAGAGAGATGAGTCTTCCTGACCAGAAGTCCAGCACTCTATTCATATTCACTAAGGCACCTACCTGCTCAATGAAATATCTACACTAAAGAAATCATGTCCTTGATGTATGAAAACATGATTATTTCATTTTTTTAGAAGTCTTAGTGAGGTACAGACTGACAAGATAAAATAAGTTCTTAGGAGTCTATCAGAACTAACTTTTTATTTTGTTCATTAATTCAACAAACTTATATAGGGCTCTTAGTATATATAAGGAACTATACCAGGCATTATGTAGAGGTAGACTTTGTTTTTTCCAGTTCACAAATTCTGAAATTGTTTGGATCTTTGTATTTGTCTTGATCTCTATATATTCTGATATGTAATCTCTTAGACATCTGAGTCTGAGAGGCCTTTCTTCATATCTATGTTCTTTTTTTAAAAAAATTATTCTAAACTTAAGTATTAAGAAGGACATTTCCATATGCACAGCATTTCTCATAAATGATATGGAGTAGAACTTACAAATATGGGGGAAGAAATGAGGGAAGTAGACATCAGATGATAATGTCAGATGGAAAAATTGTTTCAGTGGCCCTCTTTTTGGAAGAAAGCATAACTATTGCTATCTCCGCTTTCCTCCAATTAAAAACTGGAAAGGGAAAAAAAAGGGAAGCCAATGAAAACACAGTGTCCATGTCCAAAATGTATAGCTCTTCATTCAGCTTGAATCCATCATTTCTATGTCAGGAAGTAGGTAACATACTTCATCACAGGACCAGTTACTGGAACCATGGTTGGTCAATGAATGCTTTAAAAAAAAAATTCTTAAATTTTCAAAGTTATTTGTTTAGAATATTATCCTTGTACAAATTTTCCTCATGAATTTTGTTTACTTTATACTGCATTGGTTCATATTCCCCAGAATTATCTGAAATGATCTCTTTTCTTATTTTTACAAAAAATAATATTTCATTACTTTCATATTTAGTACTTTGTTCAGCCATTTCCCAATTGATGATCAATCCCTTATATTGCAGATTTCTTTGTTTCTCCCTTTTAAGTCTTTTTAAGATCTGGAATTTACTATTTCCTCCCTGGTATTTTTCTCCCCCTTAACTCTCTCCTCCTTAACCCTCTTTCACTCCATTTCTGTTTATTTCTCTGAGGAATTGGATATATTGGATATATTTCTATATCAAATTGTTCATGCATGCTTGTGTGTGTGTTTAATCCTCCTTAGCAGGCAAAAATGATATTCATTCCCCCTATTTCTTCTAAAATTTCACACATGACAATTATGAGAAATAGCATCTTCCACTCCCTTCTCTGTCCTTTTTATGTATACATTCCTCTTTTGGGGGGGGACAGTGAAGTGGTGTTTTGGATGGAGCAAATTTGGAGTCTGTGAATTCAAGTCCAGCCTCAGACACTTACTAGCTCTCTACTCATCTTTTCATCAGAAATTCTTTAAAATTCATGGGTCCAGTTTCCCCCTCAAAGATTATACATTCAACTTTGCAAGATAAGTTATTTTTCTATGTTTTTTTTTTTTTTTTGCCTTTTGGAATATTTTTCTCCAACATCTTCTTTCATTAGTTGTGGAAGCTACAAAGTCATACATGATCCTGACTATGCTTCCTTGATATGGTACTTGAACTTCTTTTTGTTTCCTTGTGATGGTTTTTCTTTGACATGAAAACTCTGGATTTGACTATGAAATTTTTGGATCTTCAGGACTCTCTATAGGATCTCAGGACAAGTGCTAGGAACATGGGAGCCCTTTAAAATGGAGTATCTCAATCTGAACACCATCACTATTATTTCTTATTTTTTTCAGGTCCTTTATTTAGGGATTTCTGCCTTCTCTGGGTTTTTCTTTAGGGTATTGTACTCTTCCTGCTTCTAGGCATAGAATCTTATAGGCTACATATCTCTGAAGAAGGAGATTGGAATAAGTATTTAATAAGCATCTACTATGTTACCAGACACTTTGCTAACATTGTAGAAATATTACCCCAAGTGATTCTCACAATAACTTTAGGAGGTAGGTACTATTATTATTTCCATTTTATTGTTGAGCAAACTCAGGCAAACAAAAGATAAACAACCCAAGATTACACATCTTAGGGTAGATTTCAACTCAGATTTTCTTGACTTCAAACCTATAACTCTAATTCATTATACCATCTAAATACTTTTCTGGTTATGACTTTCCTCTGTTATTATATATGTTATTATATATGCCCTATAAATACTTAAGTAGTAAAATTTATAAAACTTATGAGAGCTTCAAGCATGGAATCAAGAAATCCTGACCTCAGATCCTAGCCTCAGATATTGACACACTAGATGTGTAATCCTGGGCAGGTCACTTAACCTGTATTTGCCTGTGTAAATCTATCTGTCATCTGAAAAATAAGGATAATAGTACTAATTTCCCAGGGTAGTTGTGAGAATCAAAAGAGATAATAATGGTAAATCATAGTATTTACCACATAGTAGTTGTGTCAATTGTTCAGACTCCATTTGGGGTTTTCATGGCAAAGATACTAGACTGGTTTGCGATTTGTTTCTCCAGCTCATTTTAGAGATGAGGAAACTGAGGTAAACAGGATTAAGTTACTTGCCCGGGGCCATACATCTAGTAAGTATATCTAAGACCACATTTGAACACCTGATTAGTCTTCCTGACTCCAGGAAGTCATTGTACCATCTGGTTGTCCCATATAATGTTAGGTATTAATATTAATTAAAATAGAACCTTGACTTTAAAATCACCCACTAATACTTAACTAAGTATCAATATTCCTAAAATTTTTTATTTAAATAAATAATAAATTATAGTTGTACATAATTTTATAAGCATAGCCATTTAAATTAAAGTACTCTGACAATTATAAAAAATAATAATGGTAAATCATAGTATTTACCACATAGTAGTTGTGTCCAATTGTTCAGACTCCATTTGGGGTTTTCATGGCAAAGATACTAGACTGGTTTGCGATTTCTTTCTCCAGCTCATTTTAGAGATGAGGAAATTGAGGTAAACAGGATTAAGTTACTTGCCCGGGGCCATACATCGAGTAAGTATATCTAAGACCACATTTTTAGAGAAATCTTATGTTATTAGGATGTGAAATTTTATGTATAACTTATAATTTGCAATGGTTACATTTAACTTATATTTTGCCGAAGAGGATAAAAGTTGTGATGATGTGAACTGAAGCAGAATTCCATGAAACATAAGAATAATAGTCTATATGGGGAAAACCTGCATATTTTATTAATATCAGATTATTTAAAATGACAAATATTTTTTGTTAGTCTCCAAGGTTAATGAAGCGGTTCCATTTGATCTATTCCCAGTCCAGAGAAAAGTTGTAACTTCAAAATTAGAACACAAAGGTAAAGAATCTTTCTTTCCCAAACCTGTGTTTTCTTGTGTGGTATGGTTTGGTATCTTATTTTTATTAAGCAGTCGATGAAATCATTGTTAATGCCTCACAATGGCATTGTGCCAATTCAGTCCCTTCCAGTCGCAAATCCCCAAATATGCATCATTACCACAGCTATCTATTTTAACTATTGCATACTTATTTCATGAACATTAATGATTATAATATATCAAGACTAATTTCTCTCTGTCCCATTAATCTTTACTCCAGTAGGAAGGAAATAGGTTGGTTTCAATAAATATCTTTGGGAAAAGAGAGAGACTACCTCTTCCAGATTGCATGCAAACTCCCTCCACTGAAATTTCAAGTTGATAAACAGAGCTGGAAACCCACTCTTGGCACAATGAGATTGTTGTTTCTGGTTCCCTGAGGTCCTGTTTTAAGTAATCCCTCTCCTGACTAAACAACCCATAAAGTAACTTCCGTATAACACTTGTCCCTAGTCAGCAGTGAAGACATTAAATTTGAACATTATGTCCTTCTCTACAAATCCCTACTAACCTGTCCCTTGGTGTTTAATCTCTGGCTCCTCTCAGAGTTTCACATTTCTGTCCTATAGTCTCAAAGTTTATAATATTTGTCTTTACTTTCTGCTGCTTCTGTGTTTGCCCTGGCTTTCTCTCTGTTCTCTACGTTAGAATAACTTTCTCTTACCATCTAACAAGCTGTCTCTCTACCTCCTTTAGGTCGTTCCTCAAAACATGTTCTGAGAAGCCCTTCCTGAAGGAAGAGAGGTCTCCTGAAGACCAGTGGTAGACTTACCACAGCTCCCAATGATTCCTTGCTTCCATCTAGCTTTCCTTTAAGTGTGTTATTTTTCATTTCTCATTGTAAACATTTCTCTCTTTTCTGATTAGCCAGAAATGTGTCCCAATTTAATAAAACAAAGACATCATTCCAAGAATCAGAAACTCACATGCTCCAGATAGCCTATAGATTTGCTCTGTAGTCTTGCCGAATCACATAGTTGTTTCATAATCACAACCATAGAAAATACATCTTACAAATACAAATCCACATTTGTTTTTTCAAACATATCCTTTTCTCATATTATATCACAGTATTCACATGGCCTTAATAAGGGAGAAAAGAGGTAATTTGTTAATTTAAAATAGCTAATGTTTCTCTTTGAGGTTTGCAAAGCACTTTATATAAGTTATTGATCCTCATAATGATTCTGTGAGGCAAATGCTATTATTGTCCTCATTTTACAAGTGGGAAAACAAGTGACTTTCATGGGGTCATATAGCTGGTGAGTGTATAAGGCAAGATTCAAACTCAAGTTTTCCTAACTCTGACTCATTCCAATACATCATTATTATAAGATTTGTTATTACTCTTATAATTACAAATTTCTCTTTAGACAACTGTCTTCTTAATTCAGTTGAATCGAATAGCATGGATATGATTTCTACTAAGTCTCAATTTCAATAATAACTGGAATCTACAAATAAATCACAACTTTTCTGAGCCTCGATTTTTTTTATAAAAGGTGAATAATAATGATCATATTATTCCCTTTATCTGTTGTGACAAAAGCACATCATAAATGTGCTGTTAGCATTAGCATTTGCCCTTTTGAACTAGATTTGACCAAAAGCAAATGTCTTGGGCAGACATCAGTACTTGAAAAAAATAAACCTAGTTAATGCTTATTTTTATTGTGGTAACAGAGAATTAAGAAATAGCAAGATTTAATAATTTAAAAAATTTAAGATCAAAAGACACCCAAAACTGTCATAACTTCTTTGTGTGTGAAGTCTCCCAATTTTGACCTTATTAAAAATATTTCACAAAACATTAATAATAATTGAGGTCTGCTGAAAGAAGTACAAAGCTTAGTAAAGATTTGTAAAAAATTTGTAAAAGTAAAAGATGGTGCTTATCATCTGATAACTTTACTATCATAGCCATAACTCTACTAAACCCTTCCTTGATGTCCCCCAAATGAGTTTCCTTTGTCACAACAGGAAAAAAACAACTCAAATATATGCTTTATTGATATTTGATCAGTTGAGCATATAGGCCTGAGTCCAGAAAACATTTTAAGTATAATTATTTACATCTCAGGAATCAGGAAACAGTATAGAATAGGACTTAATTTACTATTTTTAATAAAGTAATGAATAAAATATTAATAGTGTAGAATATTATTGGTAAGAAATGACCAGCACGATGATTTCAGAGAGGCTTGGAGAGACTTAACATGAAATGATGCTAAGTGAAATGAGCAGAACTAGGAGACCATTATACACGGCAACAAGAAGATTATATGATGATCATCTCTGATGGATGTGGCTCTCTTCAACAATGACATGATTCAAACTATACCCAGAGAGAGAACTCATTTGGGAAATGAGTGTGGACCACAACATATTGTTTGCTTGCATTTTTGTTTTCCATCTCAGGTTTTTTTTTTTCCTTTCTTTCTTTCTAGATCCGATTTTTCTTGTACAGCAAGATAACTCTATAAATGTGTACACATATATTGGATTTAACATATACTTTAACATATTTAACATGTATTGGACTACGTGCCATCTAGGGGAGAGGTGGGAGGAAGGAGGAGAAAAGTTGGAACAGAAGGTTTTGCAAGGGTCAATGTTGAAAACTAACCCATCCATATGTTTTGTGAATAAAAATAATAATGATGATAAATAATAGTGCCTTTGTGCCAATTTAACTATCCTTTCCAGTTTTAAATCCCCAGAATCCATCGTTAACATAGTGATCTACTTAACTATTGCATACTAATTTAATGAATACTAATGATGATGAAATACCAAGATTAATCTTTTTGTCCTATTCTTTCCAACTCCTACAGGAGAGAGAGGAAACAAGTTGATTTAAATACCTATCATGGTAAAGGATAGCATGCAAATTTCCCGTTGTCATTTCAGTAATGCAGATTAATCTTTGAAGTAAAATATGCATACATTTTCTTTTTTTACATTTTTTTACATTTTACATTTTTACAGTTGTTAAACATTGACTAGTACATCATCTTCCTATAAAGAAAGAAAGTCTGAAAAGTTCAGATTTAAAAAGTTAAAGGAAGGAATTTCCTGGCATCTTTTAATCAATAATTTTTAAAACTTAATTGAAAATAAAACCTTCACTGTTTAAAAGGGGAAAGGGGGATTTGGAAGGGAAAGAAGACAGGACAAATGAGCAAAGGACCTGAATCAGACATTTTCTAATCTGCAATGCAGAGCAATCCATATTGGTTATGCTATATCCTTTCTTACTAACATCTCCATGCTCTGGCTAATTTAAGATTTAATAACTATTCTGAAATATTCTCATCTTCAACTTCCTTCTCTACGCATCCCCCACTCAAAGATTTAAAAGAATTAAAATCCAGATTCAGAGCAAAGGCTAGCTTTGATTATATCAGATTCTATAACAATCTCCCTATCACACAGCACGGTGAACTTTTTATTGTTAACAGCAACATACAGATGGTGGCACAATGAATAGAATGATACACTGGAAATATCCAATATTAAATCTGGGCTCAGACACTTGATAAGTTAGATGATCTGGGTCAGTTACTTAATGTCAGTATGCCTCAGCTTCTTCATTTGAAAAGGAGATTAATAAAAGGCTCTACCTCTATAGTGCTTATAGAGTGTTGTGTCAACCTTAAAACTCTATATAATTGCTAGTTAAGAGAAAAAGGAGCAGTATTACAGCAGGGCTTTTTGGTAGTGTTTTTTTCTCCTTGAATACTGTGCAATAAAGAAGATATTTGGTTATTATATTAACTATGTGAAAGTTTAGACCCAAACTATGATGGCCAATGTGGCCATCAAAAATTCAGTAGTCCATATAAGGGTGGCATTTTAATTGCCATTAATTGTAATCCATGAAATTTAAAATAAGTTATGTCTACTAAAGCTAAAATATTACATTTTCCCTCCTAACTTTCCTAATGATTTTTAAATGAACTATTTTTCTTAATAGATTTAAATTCATCAATTGACTGCAGCTCTGATCAGGGCATTTGTGATTGGATACAGGACACAGATGATGATTTTGACTGGAATCCTGCTGATCGAGATAATGGTATTTAAATTATATGTTATTTTATACATTATAATGATATGACAGATAAAGGTAAATATAATCTTTTAAGTCATCATTAGATTATAATCCTATTATATATATATATATTATATATATATATATCCTATTATATATATTATAATCATTAGATTATAATCCTATATATATATATTATATATATATCCTATATATATATATATTATAATATAATCCTATATATATATATATTATAATCATTAGATTATAATATAATATATATATGTGGTTGAACAAAATGACCTCTTCTTAGGAAAATACAATGTATATATATATATACATTGTATTTTCCTAAGAAGAGGTCATTTTGTTCAACCACTTTTTTAAATAAAAAACTGTACCCCAATGATGTTAATTACATTTGAACACTCCTGATTATATCCTGAACCAAATTAAAATGTAATTGGCAAATAGTTAACAAAATTATATAACAGAACATAATATAACATAGATCATAAATAATATTAATGTGATTTCCTAAGTCCATCTGTGACTCACAGGGATTCTTATATACAGTTCAATGGCCCTCATTTCTATTTCAGTTTGAAATCACTGCTCTGGAATCATGGCTAGCCATTGCATTGATCAGAATTCTTAAGTCTTTCAGACTTTCAGAAACAGAAAATATTAATAAATGCATTTTTAAATTGCTATAAAGATTTCCCCCAAATTTTCTGCTTCACTTCTGATCTTAGCATGAATTCATATTCTGAATTCAAGAGTTCAAAGCCCTACTAATACTACTTGTATACTACTTGTATGACCTTGTGTAAATTACTTCTCTTTGGTCCTTACTTTCCTCATCTGTAAAATAAGAGGTTTGGACCACATGACCTTAAAGTTCACAAAATCTTTAAGATCAATTCAACTCAACATATAATCAAACTTAATTGTTTTTTTTTTTCCATTTTAGCTTAACAACACAACAAATAAAATTAACATTTCCAGTTACAAAGTAGAATATAAGAAAGGATTATACATGAATCTGATAGTCTCTATATTGCTTTTCTGACTTTTAAGTGTATAATAAATTCAACATGTGACTTGCAAAGCTATTCTGCTTGAAAAACATTAGATTCAAATGAAGTCTCTTTGAATCTCAATTTCCCAATCAGCAGTGGTCCTTCTAGCCTTAAAATACTAAGATATTGTAACTCAAGTAATGGATTTTGAGTCTAGTACAATTCAGTCTGTTTTAAGATGTTTTGTTAGTTGAAGAATTTTCACTAAAGTGAATTTGAAGGTTTGTTAACAGTGACTTTCTCTTCTCCCAAAGCTGTTGGGTATTACATGGTAGTCCCAGCTTTTGTAGGACATAAGAATGATGTTGGCCGTTTGATACTTCTCCTTTCCAACCTTCAAAGCAGCTCCTGCCTAATGTTTAATTATCGACTTGCTGGAGAAAGAGTGGGGACACTTAGAGTGTTTGTGAAAGACAAAAACAATACTCTTGCCTGGGAAGAGACCAGCAGTGAGGATGGAAGGTGGAAGACTGGGAAAATTCAACTGCATCATGAAATTGAGACTACCAAGAGTGTGAGTAAAAGTAAAATATTTACTTTTTCTCTATCCACTGATGTAATAATGTTCTTGTCATTATCAAAAATTAAATGCTCATAACAAGGAATAATCAGAAGATTCATGAACTAAGGTTTTGTTAAACTTTGCTTTAATGGATATGGGTAATAATTTGAAGATCATAATGCCATATTATAGATATCACTAGATATCCATAAAACTAGGACTAAAAAAAAAAAACCCACAAAAAAACCTCCACAACATGTCAGCATTTAGATGGCACAGTATATAGAATACTGAACTTAGAGTCAGAGAAAGCTGAATTGGAATCCTGCCCTAGATACTTGCTAAATATATGACTTTGCCAACTCATTTAACTCTTATTAGTCCCATTTTCTTCATCTGTAAAAACTTTTTTTGCCTCCATTTTTTCATTTGTAAAATGGGTTTGGTAATATCAGCTAGCTCTCATGGTTGTTGTGTGGATTAAATAAGATAATATTTCCAAAATGTGTGGAAAACTTTAAAAGTCTGTGTAAATGCTAGCTATTATTTATTATTAATGCCCCAAAATTATTAAATTATCCATACCTTTTGACACAGCAATATCACTACTAGCCTTGTTTCCCAAGATGATTAGGAAGAAAGGAAAAAACCTGTATGTTCTAAAATATTTATAGTTGGAAATTGTAGTAATGCCCATTAGTTGGGAAATGGCTGAACAAGTTGTGCTATATGATTGTGATGAAACACTATTATGTTATAAGAAACAGTGACTTTGATGATTTTAGGGGGAAAGTGGAACTTGACTTAAATAACGGAGAGCAAAATAAGTAGAACCAAGAGCAGCCATATTGTTTTAAGAGAAGCTTTAAGTGACGAAGTCATTTTGACTATTATAAGTAACCAAATTAACCAATAAGGTCATATTAAGGAAAATGCTGTCTGCATCCAGAGAAATTATAAAAACTATATATAGAATGATATATATGTATATGTGTGCATATGTATATATGTATATGTATAATATATGTGCATATATGTATATATACATATATATATATAAAATATACACACACATATTAGTGTCTAATGGTAACCCTCTCAGGGCAGGGGAGAGAAGAAGGAAAAAAGTATTTTAAAAAGTTAATGATAACTTTGTTATGTTTAAAAGAAATAGCAAGTTTTATATTATAGATTTGCAGTTTCATATGCAATCATCTTTTTTATTATACTAATTTATAGAAATGCTTGTTCTATTCAATAAATAAAAACAAAAAAATAAAAATTTTAAATTAGTAAAGTTAAGATGATAATAGAACTTATCTAACAAAGTTTTTGTAATGATCAAATAAGATAAATGTGAAAAGCACTGTGTAAACCTTAAAGTTTTATATAAATGCTAGCTATTATTTAGAGTTTGGAAAGACCTCAGAGCACACAAATCTCAGAAAATATCTCAGAAGTCACTGGTCCTAACCACTTCTAAAGCAAATATGCTTCCCATCTTTGTTTCAAGGTCTCCAGTGATGGGGAAGTCATCACTTCTCAAGGAAACTGGTGCCTCTTTGGAACAGCTCTAATTCTTAGGACATGCTTCCCTTTTTCAAGCTAAAATCTACTTCTTTAAAACTTCTATTCTTTGTCCTATTTCTTTCCCCTGGGACCAAGCAAAACAATTTAAATTTCTCTTTCACGTGACATTATTGGAAGAATAACCAAAGAGAGCAATAATAGACCTTTATCTCTTTTCCTCTCTAGGCTAACAGTTCTCAGTTCCTATCTACTTTTAAGTACCCTTATTATTTTGATTTCTCTCTCTCTGAACATATTATGTCTTTTTTTTTTTACCTTTCTCCCTTTACCTCCCTCCTCTTTTCTCCCTTCCTCTTTTTCTTTCTTCCCTCCTTCCCTTCTTCCTTCCTTTCTTCCCTTCTTTCTTTCTTTCTCTTTTTTCCTTTCTTTTTTCTTTCCTTTTTTCTTCCTTCTTTTCTTCCTTTCTTCCTTTCTTTTCTTCCTTCCTTCTTTTCTTCCTTCCCTCCCTCCTTCTTTCTCTCTCTGTATCTCTTTGTGTGTCTCTCTGTCTCGTTCTCTGTCTATCTGTCTCTGTCTCTGTCTCTGTCTCTCTGTCTCTCTCTCTGTCTCTCTCTCTGTCTCTCTCTCTCTCTCTCTCTCTCTCTCTCTCTCTCTCTCTCTCTCTCTCTCTCTCTCTCTCTCTCTCTCCCCCTCCCTCCCTCTCTCTCTCTCTCTCCCTCTCTCTCAGGCTTAAGTGATTTGCCCAGACTGGCACAACTGATAAGTACTTAAAACCAGATTTGAAGTCAGGTCTCCCTGATTCCATAGCTGGTGCACTGCACCATCTATCTGTCCCTTCTCTGAACATATTCTATCTTATTATTATCCTTCCAAAGATATGAAGGAAGGAAACAAGCACTTATTAAGCACTTACTATTTGCCAGATTCTATGCTAAGTGCTTAACAAATATCGATCCTCACAACCACCTTTGAGGTTAAATACTGTTATTATCCCCATTTTACAATTAAGGGAACTGAAGAAAACAGAGGGTGACTTGCCCAGCATCACAGAGCTAATAAATATCTGAGATCATATTTGAACTCAACTCTTCTAGTCTCCTAGGCCTATCACACTAATCCCTGTTAACACTTAGCTACCTCAGAACTGATTATAACAATCCAATATGGTCTAAGCAGAACAAAAAAACACTGAATATGCCTAAGCAGAAACATACAGTACACTTAAGTTCACTGGCTTACTTGCAGTTTTCAAAACCAAGTAAACCCCATGCCCTTAGCCCTGACTCTGGTCATAGAGAAGCTGAAAATGCCAATTAAGCTAGACCAAAGAATATATTCCAGCTTCAGTGTTGTCTACACTTAATTACTGGCAGCAAACATTTCCTACATTTGTAAAATGTTATTCAGAGGCTTTGTTCAGAATGAAAAGACTATATAGAGCCCCCCATCAAAAATATTCCAACCTCTCCACGTATTCCTGGTTAACTGAGTTTTCCTTCATGACTACTGCTGCTACTGGACCACTGGCTTTTAAGTACCTAAGGGATTCTCTAAATGTCCTCAGTAGTAATTAGGATAAGTTTAGGAGATCTTTCCATTAGCCATTGCTCTAATTCCATCCTTAAAATAAGGGAAAAGATCAAAAAACCTTGTTAACAGCAAAAGGCCTATCTCTGTTTTCCCCCTCCTACTCTTGTATTAAACCTCTCTATAGCAAAAAACAAACAAACAAAAAAAAAAACCTCAGAGATATAATTTTATTTTGGTTTACTTAAGAGTAGTATTTTTTCCAATTATATAAAAAGATACTTTTCAACATTCATTTTTGTAACACTTTCTGTTCCAAATTTTTCTCCCTTCTTCTCTTGCCTCCCCCCTTCCCAAAACAGCAAGCAATCTGATATAGGTTCAATTTGTAAATGTATTAAATGTTAAATGTATTTCCATATTTGTCATGCTGTGCAAGAAAAATCTAAACAAAAGGGGAAAACACTATGCTTCAGTCCACATTCAGTCTCCATAGTTCTCTCTCTGGATGCAGATAGTATTTCCCATCTCAAATCTATTGGAATTGCCTTGAGTTACCACAACACTGAGAAGAGCCAAATCCATCAGAATTGATCATCATATAATCTTGATGTGTACAACGTTCTCTTGGTTTTGCTCATTTCACTAGGTGTCAGTTAAAATACATTAGATTTCAGAGAAACCAATTATACTGAACCACAGAATATAGAGATAGAAACAGAGAGAAGGAGGGAGGGAGGAAGAGAGAGATATAGATATATTTAAAGTCCACAGGCCTCAAATAAGGAATCCCTTTATCTCTAAATTCCCTTCTTGGCCCTAAAATGCTATGGCATGCCACACTATTGACTTGGACTTAAGAAGTGATTTCCAAATCTTTGGATTGAATATGTGTTATTTTTTTAGATACCTCTATTCTTTTTCAGCATCATATGAGTTTTCAGAATATTTTAAGTTTTGGAACTTGCTATAGCATTTTCTTAAGACTCTATTCTCTCTTTTGAAATGACTTACATCTTACTAATGAGTATAAAATTTACATAATATGTAATTCAATATGGAGAATTCTTTCCATACACCCCCTGTCTAACCTCTCTATCTTTAGGGAGAATAAGCTTGAAGTCCTGTTTAGTAGTTATTTAATGTTTGCTAATTATTAAATTAACTTTTCTCCTTCTCTCTTACAGGTAATTTTTGAAGCAGAACGTGGCAAGGGCAAAACTGGAGAGATTGGTTTAGACACTGTCTTATTAATTTCAGGCATATGTCATGAAGTTCTTTAATCTATGAATTGCTGAATATGATTTTTAATTTTTCTTATTATTTGTCCTTTAAGCTAGTACTGAACTTTTTTACATAATAACAAAGATATCAACACATCCTAGAAATACTAAGAAGCTGATACTTACTATGAAATTTACTTCTTAGTGCCTATTTTTATCTGAAATGTGCTAATATTAGCTTTATAGCATAATATTCCTCCTATGGAATTGCTATATTCAGCTTTTCCCATTTAAAAAAAAAAACACAAAGAAATGTCTAAGTAAAATATACTTCTATGACACTTCTATGAATTTGTCATAAATTTTTACCTAGTGGCTTGGCCTATTGTTTAAAAGGAAGGTTTATAGTTACTTTTCAAAAAATAACAATTATATCTAAATACTCATATTTTATTGTAATTTAAATTCCTTTTTTAATGAAGAAATGACTCTAGTACTGTGTTGTTATTTACCATACTGAAAAATATGGACTTTGTTGTTATTTTTTATATGGAAGTACTTTATACCCTTTAAAAATTATTTCTGAAAGAAAATCAAGCACTAATCTTCAACAGAAAATTGAAATTGATGATTGCCTAGAGGTGCCATGCACATCAGTACCAGTTCTTATGTTTAAAGCCTCACAGAATTCATTAGGTCAAAGTCAATAGGCTTCATTTTTATTGAATTCTTTCCTTTCAATCCCATTTTGTTAAGTTTTCATTTTATTTTCATTTTATTAATGTTCATGTAGGAGTTCTGAGTGCCATAATTATGAACAGGCATATTATTCTTAAGTGTGTTACCCTTATTTTGAAGGCTTTTTATCTATGTGTAATAGAATATAATATTGCCTGTTTTTAAAAAATATTTGGCTTTTCAATGAGTGAGGCACTTTTTATATCATCACATAAATACTAGTATATGCTGTAAATGCAAACTGATCACAGAAACATACTGTGAGCTATGGCCTTCTTATTGAACCTTTTTTGTATGAGCTATACTAATACTTGCTCTCTCTAGGACACTACAATATTTTATCATTTTGTTCATTTGATTAATGAAGTATGAAAATGCCTCTAGATTTTTTCCTCTAGTAGATTTCTTTATTTATACAAGGTATTAAATTTCTCTATTCAGCTTTTCTAGTTAACAAAAAAAAGCTTAAAGAAATAGCTAGGGGAAGTGTTTATTTCTGTGACACTTCTGTGAACTTGTGACAACATTATTTTTTTTTACTGACTGGCTTGGACTGAATTTCAACAGAGTGCATTTTATATTTTAAAGTGGGCTCGAGGCAGCTCACCATCAAAAAGTTCTCCTATACCTTGGCCTCAGGGTGATAATTACTTGATAAAACCCAAAAGACTAAATGAATTACAGTTTTCTTCATAGAACACAATCTTATGTTCATAGTATATTTATTCCGTTCATTCTGCAAAACTTTAATTCCAGAATGTCCTTTTTAGGAAAAGAAACGTGTATCCATTTATTTCATATGCTAGAATTATTTTGTTATTTTGTGAGGAACTCTAGCATTAAATTGTATACAGTCAATTAATACTCATCTCACTTTTCAATTCATCAATTTTCTCAGCTTTGTATAGTTATCAACCTGTTCAAGACATTTTCTGTTTTACCTCCAGATCAGCCTTTTATCTTTAGTTCCAGTCCTTGGGATGCTGACTTTCTTTGCTACTCCACTCAATGCAATTTTTAAAAAAATATTCCTTGCTCAAGCTCTTATTTTAATTTCACATTGAAACTAGTCTCCTCAGATCCCCTTCACCCTAATTTAGCTTTCCCAAGTTCAATTCTCATTACAGAAACCTTCCTAAAATAGTATTTCCCTTTCCTAGGTTTATAGCCACATTCATTTGCCTAGATAGATATGAAGAAATGTGAAGATATGCATACACACACACACACACACACACACACACACACACACACACACACACACACTTTACAGCCTACTAAAGGCTCCCTCAAACCTTCCCCAGACTCCTCCTAAAAATCCTTTCTAATTAATGGCTTTCTCTAGATCCATTATCATCATTCAGTTCTTTCTTCTGTATTCAATTCTTCATGCTATCAGAACTCTGGGTTTCTTTAAAACAAACCTTTTCTTATTTTTTTTCATTTCCAGTTTTTTTTTAATTTTTTC